>NC_058124.1:27005814-27098314 GCF_914725855.1 Thunnus albacares | reverse complement strand
TTTTTTTTATGTTGGCATCTCTGCCTCCGGTGGTGTCCACAGCAGAGCCTAAGTATGTGAATGCTTCTACCTCCTCTAGGGCAATGCTGTACATGAGGATAGGGGTTGCTGGTTTTTGGAGTGGATCTTTAAGACCAAGATGTGTCGCATTCCTGCATTTGTATTTGTGTGTGTGTGTGAATGGAGAACTGTGTCATCCGCAAAGTCAAGGTCATCTAACTGCTCCAACATTGTCCATTGAATCTCATTTTCCCTTCAGCTGTTTCCCCTCATCATCAAATCAGTTGTCAGGAGGAAGAGGAATGGTGAAAGTAGACAATCCCCGCTTGACGCCCGTCTTGACATTAAAGCTCTGCATGAGGTTCCATCTTGATAAAGTTTATGATCTTGGTGTTAATTCCATAGTGGTCCATTAGGCGCCATAATGTTGTTCTGTCTAAGCTTTCAGCTTAATGGAGTTGATGTACACGGACGTGTTCTATTCAATAGACTGTCCAGTGGTGATGCGTAGTGTTGCTATGTGGTCTGTGCATGAGTGATCTTTCCTGACTCTTGTTTTCTGGTCCCGGAGCCTTTTGTCTACAGCTTCCTGACCTGATTAAGGATTTTACTGGGTAAAGAAAGTAGGGTGATCCCTCGGTAGTTGTTACATTTTTTTTCTTAGGTCACCTTTCTTTGGAAGTATCACAATGTGTCCCTCCGACTATTCTGTCTTTTCCTCTTCCTGAATTCTTCCAAAGAAGCCGTAGAGCATGTCTGTCGATGGGTTTATGTCTACTCTGAGGGCCTCAGGTGGAGTATTGTCAGGGCCAGCAGCCTTGCCAGTTTTCAGTTGGTTGATTGCAGCCTTTATTTTCTGTTTTTGTTGGTCTGTCACACTTGATTTGTAGCGGTATGCCAGCCTTAGTAATATGTGGCTGTTCTGCTGGTGGCGGCCTGTTTTGGACCTCTTCGAAATGCTCTAACCCTCTGTCGAGCTGCGACTCCTGGGTTGAAAGCAGTTGGTCGTTCTTGTCTGTAAATGGTTTATTACTATGTTGAGACGTCCCAGACAGTTTCTTTGTGATGGTATATAACTCTGGAGAGATGAGAACTCCAGCAACACTTGTGGTATGAAGAACAACTTTATTAGTTGACCGACGCGTTTCGGCTCGTGGTCTTCGTTAGGGGCATCATAAAACACATTACAAACACATGGGTGACACCATATACCAAATATGGCGTCACCCATGTCCCTTCTTGGACACTCCCCTTGCCTCTGTTAATCTTGGACAACGATTGGCCTGAAGCCACATGACCATGTATCCAACCCATCTTTGTAAATGTCCCATTGGCTGATATGTGTCTGGATGTATATGATTGGTTGTTTTTTATATATATATATATATTTTTTTTTTACCTTTTTTCATACCCAACTTACTTTATTTAAATGGTGTTTGTAATGTGTGTTATGATGATCATCTCTCTAGACATCTCTCTAGATCTACAGCATGGTATATAACTCTGTCATGTTCCTTTGAGTCACTGCATGTTCTGCCTCCTTGGCCAGGTTCTCCACCTGTGTTCTCTTGTCACTCCTGATGTTCTTTTGAACTTCTTTGTGGCCTCTCTTGTACTCCAAACGTCTCTTGCTCCAATACTACGGAGTAGGTGGTTCAAGCTGTCATAGAACATGGCCTTGACCTCATCGTCTGCATCGTTGGTGGACGCATGGCATTGGGATTATGTGGGCTTTAACTCTCCTGTTGTTGGTTTTGAAGGTTGCAGTGGTGAGGCGGTCGTGTCCTTTCTAGTGTCCTTCGTCATCATGATAGCTACTCCCTCATCTTCATGTCTGGAGTAGATATGGACTGCTCACTGGCTCAATTCAACCTCCTCTGAATGTGTCCCATCTTGTTTCTACCCAACCCAGAACTGAGAGATTGTAGTTAACCATTTCTTCGGCAGCCTTGCCAGCTTGGAGCACGGTTCGGATGTTCCATGTTCCCACAGAGATGGATTTCTTTGGCGTCAGAAGGTGTGTGGGCTTCCCAGAGCCGTAGTGGAAGCGTCATAGTTCCCATCACTTCACCAACACAACACTCTTATTTCTACGCCTTTTTGTGTCTTTTTCTGGTTTTGTCTTCCACCAACACACCTGCATCGGAGCTGTTGCAGCGGCTGGTTGTATCTCAGCGTTGAGCAGGAAACATTTTACTTGTGGTGATTCACTTGCTGTGTTTACTGGCTTGTGTGTGTGATTTTTATCACTTCCTCTAAGGTCTCAAGTGTTAAGTTTGAAACTTTTAGGTTGTTTTTTTTCTCCCCTCTGTTGTGTGTGGTTGTGGGTGTTCTGAGTTGAGAAATGTGTCATACAAAATCTGTGTACAGATCCAAACCCACCTCTGTTGTTGTTTTTTGCAAAGTTCTGTATATATCATGAGTTCCTAGAAACGTAAACAGCAAAATGAACAAACACAGAACAACACTATCAGAGTTCTTTTGGCATTTTAACACTGAAATTAACTCTATTGACTCTTTTTTGTAGTTAAATTAATCTGTCTTCAGCATTAACTAGTGTTAGTCCTCAACACTAGTGTGCTCTGATAGAAGTGTAATCCCACAGTAAGGTGTAAATATGGTTATATAGGGTACAAATATCTAAAAAATCCAAAACAGTGCACATAAAGTAAATTTTGAAAAGAAGAAAGAAAGAGTTTTTTGCTTTACAACACATTTTATTTAAAACTTGCACTGAATAAAATATATTTCCATAAAGACATTAATATTCTAATTATGTCATTGAGGTTAGAGATTTGACTGTTTCACATTAAAAATCCTTTAATTGTGTTGGATTTATCGCTCTGTGCAGCTTTCAGCATTTTTCTGCATCTTTCCTGTAGAGCTGCAATGATTAATCAGTTAATCAATCAACAGAAACTTACTAAAACTAAACTATTTTGACAGTCGATTAATCATTTTGAGTATTTTTTTAAGAAGAAATGCCAAGATTTGTCTGGTTCCAGGCTGTTAGATGTGAATATTTTCTGGTTTATTTACTCCTCTATGACAGTAAACTGAATATCTTTGAGGTGCTTTGGAAAACATTTTTTCACAATTTTCTGACATTTCATAGATCAAACAAACTAATCTATTAATCGTTGACAGATTAATCGCTCTACTTGCCTCCAAAACACAACTTAAGCAGCATCCCCTGTATACATGAGAGTAAATATTGAACTGTTAGCTTTATGCTACAGCTAGCTTTCAGCATAATTAATACAGGACGTGCTAATTGGAAATGATCAATGCAAGCAAATATATTTTTTTCACAATAAATTACCAACTAACAGGCGTCTCAAAGAAGGAAACAAAACTTTTGTGCTTTTACTGTAGTTTTGAAGAACCCTGGAATGATAAACACAGATTAAAGTCCTGTTGATACGCTAAATATGGCCTCAGTTTTCTCACTAATTCAATTCAGAAGATACACTGACAATGTTGTCAAACTACTAAAGCAGACATTAGCTTTACTGCACTGACAGTGAAATAAGAGCATTTCAACAACCGCATGCAAGCAGATTTTTGTAGTTTTGGCTTTGAGCAGCAAAACAAAGCCGACTGGTTTAGCTAAGTTTAGGTTTAATACCTTTAAATCACATCAAACAAGATAACTGAGTATCTGCATCAAAATATCATATATTACTCACAAGACAGCTTTATGACTTACTGAACTAATGCAAAAACCAATTGACAACATAGTCATGCTGTGGTTGAATTCATGAGGTTTTGATCCATGTTTAGGGTGAAGTTAACCAATCAGAGAGAGTTTAAAATGACCATGATAGCACTGTCAAGAGTTACAGAAACCACAAACCACTTCTTGACAGATAGATAAACAAGATTTGATTTAAATAAAGTCTTCTTATGAAAGTCTAATCAACACCAGAAATTTCACTTGTTATTCATATTTAATACTCTTGTTATAAAAGCTGTTGGTTTTCAGGCTTGAATCAAGTGTTTGGAGGTTTAAAGTGAGTCCTCTCCAACTCAAAGACCCTCAGAAACTCCATCCATAACATATAAGGAGGTCAGGATTCAAGCTGCAGTCAATCACTTTCCTTCCAGACCCAGTTTTTTGGGATTTTTTTAACACCAGCTTCCCTCCGTCCTGCGAAAGCAGCTCAGTAACACTGGAGTTTATCCAGCGCCACATAATTGAGGCCATGATGAAGTCAAGTGTTTTTCAGAGTAATGAGTGTTAGACTGCTGTAGTCTGGAAGGTAGATCCGCCTCACAGTCCCCCTCCAATCACCCACCCACCCATCCATCCCCCAACACATTTGTTCAATTTTGTTAAGTGCCACTCAAGAGATATTCCTCAAAAAATATATTTAAAAAAAAAAAAACATTCTCAAATTGATTTTATTTCAGGGGGAGGGGTTAGAAAGGTACGGACGTTACACGTGTTTTAAGAGCTGAAGTGACAGCAGAAATGGAGATTTTTAAAGGTAACTAATCCAATTACGGATGAAGTAAAATGTGGTTGATGTGTTCATAATGGAGACGAGAAACAGGCTAATTGCTGGAGAAGAAAGCATCTAAATGACCCACATTTAACCCTCCTAACGATCAATAAAGTACAAAATCTCCTCAGCAGAACTTCAATGGAGGACATTACGATTCTAGGTATTATTAGTATTCTTAACTCAAAAGAAATAAGGCGTCATTATTGATTAATTTGCAGATTATTTTCTGGATTAATCGATTCGTATTTGGTCCATAAAATGTCAGGAACTGTTTCCTCAAATGTCTTGTTTTGTCCACAACCAAAAGATCTTCTTGTTTACTGTCACAGAAGACTAAAGAAACCAGAAAATATTCACATTTAAGAAGCTGCAATTAGAGAACTTGGACATTTTCTCCTCATAAAATGACTCAAAACAATCAATCAATTAATAAAATAGTTGGTGATTAATTTAATAGTTGGCAACTAATTCAGAAGAAGTGATGAAGAGGCCTCAACAACCTGCAGCAATAAGGGAAGGCAACGTGTATGTAGCCTGAGAGACAAAATGTAGGGAAAAAAAACAATCTCTACATCATTCGCTGCTGCTCGTAAAGCTCATCGCTGTGATAATTAATAAGGAGACTCAGATGAGCTTCTAACATTTTTACCAGCTCGTCTCGTCGTCTCTCATCTGGATCGTAGCTGCTGGACAGTGAGAGAGTGTCCTTTAACTGTCCAACAGCTGCAGTTTAGAGACATTTTAGTAAGAAAATCTTGGATAAAAAATAGGATTTTTGATAAGTTAGAAGGACACGTCCCCCCTGTTTCCAGTGAAAATGACACCCCTGGAAGTTGTGAGTTTACCTGGAGTGATAGTTACCATTGGAAAATATGTGTCAGATTCAACTTGCTGGAACATTTTGTCACATTTTTTTTTATATTCTTGCTTGTTTTCTTTTTTTTGTGTGTATGTGTGTGTGTGTGTTTACAGAGACACGTAGATGTAAGCGCCGGTTGGTGTGGGGTCACATGTCAAAGCACATTTAAAAAACACGTGTTAATAACATGTAGTGAGAGAAAAAAAAAAAAAACTGCTGTAACTGGCTTATGAATAAGAAAAAAGCAGATTTAAATGTGGCTCAGGTGGGTTTCAGAGAAATAGTAGTGAGAGTGTTTGCTTTCACAGAGCTGAGATCATATTTCTGGTGCTCGGAGGTGGTACACTGAGATACTTCACTTGATATCAAACAGTACTCCCAGTGACGGCCAATTGCAGATAGACTGCTGGGAAATTTCTAAAATTACTATTCCAAATTTACAAGGTGGAGCGCTGCCACTGTTAGACAGTTTAGGGAGAGCCGCGCTGCGTAAACCGTTTTAGTTCGTCTCCTGCTGTGATGCAATCTGTTACGAGCATCAGTCAAATCACCCTCTCTGTTAGAGGATAAGAAAACACAGCCGTCAGCCAAGTCGGTAAACTCGGTAAACATTATGGAGGATTCCCCAACCTGCATTTACACTGAGCTGCAGCATTTCTCTTTCTTTTTTTTTATTTATTTTTTTCTTTCCAGGGGAGCAGTTACAGAATACCTACAGGTCCTTCAAAATACATGCAGAGCTTTTTTAACGTGAAGATGTGGGAGTTTAAAATTAATATCAGGCTCTTAAATATGCTCATTACAGATCTTGTTTTTCAACATGTAATTAAAGCTTCTTTTTTTTTTTTTTTTTTGCTCTTAACGTCCACTCTGATTAATCTAGACCACATTTATAAGTAAAATCTGCTTCCTGCCTGCTTTGCTGAACACAGATGGGCTTTATGTCGCCAAATATTTCATTTCCTGGTGTTTTTTTTTTTCTTTCGTTTTCTGCTTGTTTGATGTTTTCACATCTTTCATAGCAACAACAAGGAGATGACAGAAACAGGCATGTGTAATTATGATTTATGGATATACAACCTGAATAAATGAGTGGAGAGCAAGAGATCACTGAGTGGTTTGATGATCTCCACCCAGCAGTCGGTAGATTCACCATCATCATCAAAACACCTAATGAGGGAATATCTTCGGAAAACAACGGTGTTCATCCCTTCAATAGATCTCTACAGAGTGGAGGAATCTGCTGTGAGCCAGAGTAGGGCTGCAACTAATGATTATTTTCATTAATTAATCTGCCAATTATTTTCCAGATTAATTGTTTAGTCATTAAATATTAGTGAAAAAATGGCAATGTGTTCGTTAACAGCCTAAAACCTTAAGATATTTAATTTACTGTCATATATGTCAAAGAAAAAAAGCAAATTGTCATATCTGAAAAGCTGGAATCATCAAATGTTTGGTATTTTTGCTTGAAAAATGACTAAAACATTTCCTCGATTATCAAAATAGTTGCCAATTAGTTTTCTTTCAATCGACTATCGATTAATCTACTGTGAACGCCAGTATTAAACCCAAGATCCAACAAACCTGAAGCTTTAAGATGTTTGCGTTCAGCTTATTGTCATGACGTTGCCGCTCCGCTGGTGTACGACTAAGTAGTTGCTTCCCTGAGTGACGTGTTTCCATGTGCTGTTATTCTGCTTCTAGTCCTGGTGGCTCCTTAAAGCAGCTTTAATCAATATGTTTTATAATAGCAGTGTCTGATCTGTCAGTGTGTAATGTGTTGGTTGTGGCTCGTAGTGATGAACCTACAGAGAATTATCAGCTCGGCTTTACGGAGCTTTATAGTGAGTTTCAGCTCATTGTTTATCTGTCCGGCTGCAACTTTTACTGTTCTGGTTCACTCTCAGCGCTCTCATAGCGTCGTTTTCAGAGAAAAAGCTTTAAAAAGCCACTGTACACTACCTGTTCAGCACCAAACTAGCTAGCTGTAGACTAGCTGGTGAACATAGTGGAGCATTTAGCAGCGAAAGAGCCAGATATTTCCCTCAGGAGTTGGTGGAGAACAAAAACAGAGCTAAAAGAGAGTGAATACTGGACTTACATTCACCAGGTGGACAGAAACACGACTCCAAATGAATGATAATGTTGCTCCGTAACTGCTGGATGTGGAAATAAGCAACTGTTTGCTAACAATTTCAACATATCAACTTAAAAGTTTGTGTTTAAAACTTGTTTTGGCCCCCAAGTGGCCAAAAAAATCAGTTACTGCAGCTCAGGACAGAATTGGCGAGTTGTTCAGTAATCATACATAATCTTCAACTAATCGATTAGTCGCGATCAGTTGAAGATGCTATTTCACTGTTTAGCATCTTCAGGTTAGGCTAACCTATTGTTGCTAACTTTGGAGCTAACCTCCTTTACTTTTCCAGCATTTGGAGAAACAACAGACTTGACTATTTAGCATTTATTAACTGACATCCTGGAGTCTGTGCTGTACATTTACTGCCAGACTTACTACTAACCTTTTCCTCTGCCCCGCTAGCATCCACTGTCACTTTCCTGCCGATCGGTCTTTCCCACCTGCTACGCAAACATATTAAGCAATTCCCTATTCCTAAACGGAGTTACGCTACCAATAGTTTCCTAGGTAACGACACAGAGGTTGACTCATGTTTCAGAACAGTGCCGCACAGAGACTCCCAAACACTATTGATTTCCGAATGAATGGCTATTTGACGTTAATTTTGGCATTAAAAAATGTTTTTTTGGCCTCTCATTGTTATTATTATAGGAGAAACACTGATTCAGTAAATGTTCACTACGTTCAGTAAACGTTCAGTAAACATTGAGTACAGTTTGACCCAGCAGTCTCCATTAGGTTGGGCGAGTTCAAAGTGGTGAAAAAACGGGGGTGTTTTGAATACAGGCAATTTGTTAGTCTGTCCCTCCCGCCGCAGGAAATAATGGATTAATCCTAAAAATCTACTGATGTGGCACTTCTCTCCTTATGAAAGTAACACAGAGATTATTCGACCAATGATAATTTGGTGGGACGAGAGCATATCGACCAACTAATCGACCAGTCGACCAGCAGACTACAGCCCTATTGGTCAGTTTTCTACCATTTTGTTGAAGTGTTTCTGTACTTCTTCTGTTTCTGAAAGGAATCAAAACGAGAGTGATTGGTTGTCGCCAGATTGTTTCTCCCTTCATGTTTGCATGAACTTGAAACTTCCTCAACTTTGGTTCATTTTTACAAAAACATGGCATCCTGTCACAACTGTACAGTATGTGTGAACAGGAGGTAAGTAAATGCCTCTAAATCCGTTTAAAAACTTAATTTATCTGCAGTCCCGGGTGACAATCATGCTTAAAAAAATGCTGTTAAATATTAAAAATTGCAGCATGCTTTGTATATTACATCATACAAGTCATATAAAGGCCAGCGGTCACAGGGTTGATGGTTGATTTCAGCCAAAAAATTCAGCAGAACTTTGTCACTACAGTGTGTCGTGGTCCAACTGATGTCCTGATGTTGTTCACCTGATGCTGTCTGCAGAACGATGTGCGAGTGAAGAAACAATTCTTTTTTGGTTATTTTTGTTCTGTAAAAACATTTTGTACAAATTATATGAGGTGTGTTCCTCTCTGCTTTCGGATCACAATGTACAGCTTACATCTGTTGACAGTCGGTTTGGTGAGAATTCTTCCTGCTCTGTTCCTGTATTTTGACTCCGAGCATTGTCCAAAAAAGGTCTTTTAGAACAGTTAAATTTGGCTTTTTGAAACCTGAGCTTCCCCGCTGAGAGACTGGAGACGGGACTGGAGGGCGGAGAAGGGTCGAGGATGTCGAGGATGGATGGAGAGCTGGAGAGAGAATGGATGGGAGGAGCGGAGAGAGAGAGAGAAAATGCTCTAACAATCCATTTGTACTGCAGGAGTTTCCAAACAAATCCCCGAGGATGGAGGTGGTGTAACAGAGAGAAAGAGACAGAAACGGCAGCCCGTAAAATATGACTTATATCAGAACAATGTTTCATGTGTTGATTTGGTTCTAAGACTATTTGTGAAAAGAATATTTCAAGTTCAACAGTTTTTTTTTCCAAAGCAGTTTAACTATAAATCTGTTGTATAATCATATGAAGATTGGAGCTTGTTGGGTGGACACTGAATTCGACCCCCCCCCCCCCCCCCCCCCCCCCCCCCTCTCCAACCCCTCCTGCTCAGTTGGTTTTCCTCTTGGAGCACGAAACAATATCCGTGTAGAGAGCACAAAGAAATGGGACTTGGACCACGGCTCCATCTGTACAGTATTACCCTTGTTGATTCTCCCTTTGTGAGCTTGATTTCTGAGAGTCTATTTTGCATTAGTGCTGCATGAATTTTCCACAAAAATCCTCCTCAAGGGTCGAAACAACAGAAACACACGGACCTGGACCAAGTATTTGTGTGTTTGCCTAAAGGAAAAAATCCACCCTGAACACTGTTACACAACTATTGTCAGCGTATAGACAATACGGCGTTCACCGTTAGACAATAGTCCGACTCAGCGGGAGTCCGGGGAGGGCAGCAGGTGAGCCAACTGTCAATCACCGCTGTCAGTCAACGCCCCCATGGCAGACATCAAAGCTGCTATAAGTCTTTAAATCTTATCAATGGAGCAGTACTTATTAGTGGTCTGAATTTAGGGATTTAGACCAGAATGACTCATTGAAAACAATGATTGAGTTTGTTTTTCTAGAGAGAAGTTGAGGCCTTTTGAATGGAGAGTCAGTTGGAGCGTCTAGCGGCTGTTGGTGGCATTTTAAGGTACTTAAGCCTCAAGATGTGGTTGCTGCTGCTCGGTCTGAACCCGGTTTGTGTAGAGAAAGAGATCTACATCTAATAACATATAAATGCCAATAGATTTTTAATATGTTTAATATATTTAATGTAGTGTAGTGACCCATCTGTACCCAGTTTTTAAATACATTTTTTTAATTCTTTATTTAATTCTGTGCTGGGTATAAATGTACTGCTGCAGTCTGGTACACAGGACGCTCCTTTATTTATTAGAAAAAGTACAACAGCAAACTCCATGTACAACCCACAAATGGAATTCAGTAAAGCAAAAATGCTGCGAAACTGACAAATCAGTAGTTTGTTCCGTCTTGACAGCATTCAAATCTCCTACCAACTGTCTCTTAATACAGTATCCTAATTAAGAGTCTCTCGTAGAAGCATTTATTCACCGCGAACCGTCACGGTACGCTATGACCCAAACAGTTACTGTCAAAATAGTTTAATAATCCACTTACTCAGACATGTGGAATGATAATTCTAGAGCACGAGTTCCACCCGGTACATTTTGGCCGTGCACTATTTAGCTATAGCATAGATGTATGCTAGAACCAGAAAAACAGATGAACTCTCCACAACAAGACACACACTAACTCCAAACAGACAAACATAACTCATGGTATTTTGTGAAGGACAATATTCGTAAGTTATATTAATTAGTCAGTTAACGTTAGCTAACGTTAGCAAACATAGCTAAGGTTAGCTAACAAACAAACGTCATCATTACTGTGCAGAACACACAGCTAGGAAGCTGAGCTGATCTGGTACCTACACCATAGACTGTATATAAAGATGGACGTCATGACAGCTCCCCAAAAGTGAAGTCAAAACATCTCGATCGCCCCCTGGTGGCTGGCTGCAGTATAGGTCATAAATCCTGCCCCTCTCCATGTTAGTGGATGGGACATGAGCCAAACTAAAAAAATCAAAGCACACGTCAAATGATGGTTTCTGTCATTTCAGGTAGTTCTTATCATGCTGATGTTTGTCCAAGCACTCATTTTTCATATAAGTTTGTTTTTAATTAGTTATTTGACGATACAGAAAGGGGGGTCTGACGTCATGATTGACAGTTGTGACAGCCTCTCTCAAACCTCCGTCAGGCTGCGGAACGGCCGAGGGGGGCGTGTCCTGTGGGCCGTCATCCCATGGATATATAATAAGAGCTGGATAGGGCGCCGCCACTCAGCCTTGCAGCTAATTTTTCCCAGTGGCCACTCGCGGTATTGCGGCCCAAAAAAGATTTTCCCCATTGACCACCATTGTAAAACAGACACCTGTAAAACTGCTGACAGGACACCTCGAACTGCAAACAACGTCAATTATGACTCTTTATATTATGAACTTTTGATCCATGGAGGTTTTATGTTTGTAAAACTTTCCTCAAGCCGAGAAAAGAGATTTAAAAAGCCGTGACGTCATCACAATGTAAAGTCTACGGCAGGGCCAGCGGGGGAAACACTACTGCACATATTCAGTAGGCCGCACAACACGGAGGCAAACCCGGAAGCTAGAAACTTTTTTTGGCGTATGCGCCAGGCGAGCAATTCCTATAGGACTGAATGGGCGCCATTTTTAGTCCAGTATCCAGCTTTTATAATACATCCATGTGTCATCCCGCCGCCCGACTCTACTGCCCAGCAGACTCTGGCTCCGAATGACGTCACACAAGCAAGATGGCCGCTCCCGGAACGGAGATATTTCGGCTTCACTTTTGCACAGCGATAGGAAGAGGAGACGCGTCGTCCATATTTATATACAGTCTATGACCTACACCACCTTATTCTTTGATCACATGACTCCTGATTTAAATTCAAATTATGCCAATTTTAGACTCTTCTTTTTCAAAAGGATCTTCAAAAAAAGTATTGTTTAGATACTCGGGTACCACATAGGAAACTAATTTAAACATTACCCAGCCCAATTGAAGTTCTGCTCAGGGATTTCTGGGAAATGTAGTAAAGCAGAAGCAGATTTAGATGAAGCAGGTTAGGAAATGAAATAAACAACACATCATGACATGATACCTCCTGAAATGATGAACACTATAAATTGAAGCATCCCGATAAATGTAAGTGCATCCGACTTATAAACCAGTTTCCCAGCGTCTGTTGTATATATGTTTCATTCGTACTGGCAGATTCTCCCGAGCAGCGTCTTCTCCAGAGCACAGAGTGGGAGTTGTACCAAGCCTACATCTGTACAGCATTACACTTGTTAATCTTCTCTGAGAGGCCAGAGCCTGTTTCTCTGTAACAACATCTTGATTCCTTCCAAGTAATTCATCCCTGGGGGGTGTGAAGAGTTACAACAGTGCAGCGGTGCATGTAGAGAAACTTTGATATCTTCCAAGCACTTCCTCCCGGGTCGGTGGGTTCACTCTCACCCTTCTGGAGCAGGAAGGATGTAGCTGTGATTTAACCAATCGTCACGCAAACCGGTCAAAGTGTCGGTGAGTAGTGACGTGTGTGTTGCTGCTGAAGAGTCCTTGAGCAAAATGCCTGTCATGTATACCGAGATAAGATATCATATACAGTGTTTCCCACAGAATCACGTTCTATTTGTGGTGCTGGATGACCGGGGTGCAATTTCACAAGATATTTGATATTTGTGCCTGTGTTGGAGTGAATTGGATATTGTTGTTATGATTTTATTAAAAATTCTGCAGTAAAACAACATGGAAAACCATCAGAGAGATACCTAGAGGCTCGTTATACAAGAATAACGCTGGTAACAATTTTATTTGATTATTTTATGGAATTTTGAAGGTTGGAATCTATGGTTTTGCTTTGCTGATGTGATTATTAAAAAGTGCTGTAGTGAAAGAACAAGAAAGTAATGACAGATGTATGTATTTCAACAAAGGAAAATAAAATCAAAATAGAAACTTTTCCATTTTTAAACAACTTTCGTGGCCGTGCGAGTATAGGTTTCTGAGTTTTCCAGGTGCACTTGAATGCAACGTGAAGTCTCACGCGCTTTGCGATGTAGATTTCAGAGTTTACGAAGTGCACCTGAATGCACCATGAAGTCCATTGATTTTACAGTGTGTGGTCGGCGCTTTTTTACAAAGCGATGTAGACGCACAATCGATCTTTAATCAACCTACGATAAATGATCAAGATCGATCATCTCTGATGCCTTTTATTAGCTAACAACAACAGTAGAGAGCTGACAGGGAACATGAAGGATGACAGAAAAAACCCAGCTGTACTTCACGTCTTAAACCACCAGGATGCCCAACAGTCACGTTATATTCAGATATTCGTGATTTCTGACAGATACGATACTTCTGTCCCACTCGGTAAAGATGAAAAGCTAAAAACAGCTTCAAAGCATCACCGATAGTTACAACTAAACCATTTTCAAATCCATTTTGGGCACAAATGCATCTTTTCAGTGAATTAACAAGCAGCTACACACTGTAACTACAGATAATTTAAGCTTCATTTCCATTTATCTGGTGTGAGTACAAAGCTAGCAACGTTGTAGAGGAGTTATGCTGCATTCACATCATATCAGAGTTACCGTAATTATGAGTTTCTGACTTATAAAGAGCTCTCTGAGTCGTAATTCCAGTAGGACTGGGAAACTGGGATTTTTCGATGTATCTGACTTTGTGCCTGAAAACCAAACAAACATGGACGCCTCAGCCAAAGTCTGTCGCTGAATTTAGTGGATATAATGTAATTTTTAATTCATTTTAAACCCTCATATGACTGGCTCAGTTATTATTCAACCTTCCTGAGTCGTCAGAGGACGTGAACGCTCGCCAGTCCTTAACATGGGAATCTTTCCGATCCTTCCCGTCCATCCGAAGAACGCTCCCAAGTCAGAATAACGGGAGGTTTTCCCGCTCTTCCTGTTCTGCCAACATGCTGAGGAAGCAGCATTAGCCACTGTAGTTCCTGAACACCGGCCAAATTCACCTTTTTTTTTTTAAATTATGAGCTCAGATTTGATTTTCAAGCCCAGTTTCACACTCTGGAAACATGTCTGAGTCTCTCCAGAAAGACCGATGAAAAGAAGCAAATGACAAAACACAGTTGAGTGGAGACGACGGTGGTTTCTGACTCGTGCGCCAGTGTCGGCTGGCAGCCGGCGAGGGCAGAGTGTTGGACTGAGCGGCTACCGGGGGCGACAAGTGCTTTCCAAAAATCACAACTGACAAATCAAACCGCTGAAAATTCAATAAACTTAAAAACGTCGCTGCAGGTTTTAGCTGCTTCGCTGTTTGAAGAGAAAACTTAGAGTTAGAGTCCGACTGCACCGTCTCATATCTGACATTTACCACAGTATTACTACAGTATTACTACAGTATTACTACAGTATTACTATAGTATAAGACTCCATACGGTACCTTCAGCGAGTGCACACATTCAGTATCACCACTGCAGCGTGGAAAGCGAAGGCCTCTGCTCACCCCTACATCTGTGTAGCATTAGCTTGTTTTCAGCTCGTCTCTGTCCAAGGCCAATGCCTGTGTGTGTGTGTGTGTGTGTGTGCTTGTGTGTGTGTGTGTGTGTGTGTGCCCGTATGTGTGCTTGTGTGTGTGTGTGACTCAAAGGAGTTTTGTTTGACGCCGTCGCAGGAATTAACAGGATGTTAGACGACAAGAAGTTACACCGACACAGTGGTCTCTCTGTCTGCTTCTTCGAACGTTTGTGTTTGTTTATGGCAACGGGAGATTAAGACCCATCTGGTGTGTTGTGTGTGTTGTGTGTGTGTGTGTGTGTGTGTGTGGGTGGGTGGGTAGTAGGTTTGGTTTGGTTGAGGGGGTGGAGGGGGTGGAGGGGTGGAGGGGTGGGTACAGAGAGACAAAGAATAGAATTGGCGAATTAGTGTTTTTCCACCTTGATGCGTGTAAACGAGAGAGAGAAGCAGTAAAAAAAAATAAATACAGCAAAGTGGATATCAAGACAAAGACTGTGTGTGTGTGTGTGTGTGTGTGTGTGTGTGTGTGTGTGTGTCTGTGTGTGTGTGTGTGTGTGTGTGTGTGTGTGTGTGTGTTGCAGATTAAGCATTGTGCAGTGTGTGTGTGTGTGTGTGTGTGTGTGTGTTCGGCAGTGTGTGAATGATAATGACCTCTGACTCTGTCGGTTCTCTGTTACTCTACTGGATTAGCTCCCCTTCACTGCACTGCCTCTGGACACACACACACACACACACACACACACACACACACACACACACACACACACAGGGTAAATAGCCGACCTTACAAGCAGCCAATATTAAGCAGTGTATTGGTCGGCTCCACAGCGCCCTGACTGCAGATACTCTGCAGATACGGAGTATTTCTACTACGACACACAGTAAAGGACCCGACATGTGACTCCCAACACGAAGAGCTGATCAATATCTTTCTGTATTGATACATTATCACACTGGGAGACGTTGTCATGATGCTGAATCTCATTTTTTAATTTACTTTATTGATAGTCAATCACATTGTAATTCAGTTTATTGATCCTGTGAGTCACTTTATTGATTTGAGTCATGTTTTTACTCACTGTATTGATCCTTCATCATACTGTGACTCATTATATTGGTACAGAAAGACTCTCTGTATTGATACTGACTCATATTTTGATTCATTGTGTTCATATTGAATGACACTATGACTCAACGTGTTGACACTTTGCGG
The DNA here is from genome assembly GCF_914725855.1 of Thunnus albacares. NCBI lineage: Eukaryota > Metazoa > Chordata > Actinopteri > Scombriformes > Scombridae > Thunnus > Thunnus albacares. The sequence continues at coordinate 27,082,458 of NC_058124.1, read as the reverse complement.
TTTCATGAACACATACACAAATAAACAGACTCATCTGTACACATTAACACACCCACCGAATGACAGACACACACACATGATGCATTATAGTACTAACACACACACACACACACACACACACACACACACACACTCCGGGCAGAGATCCACAGTAGGAGTGGGTCTCTCTGTTGGAGTCCCTGGCTCTGTATGACACGTCCACATGTGGAACACCAGCTGGTCAACACACACACACACACACACACACACACACACACACACACACACACATATGCTTACAAACATGCTAGGCACACACACACACACACACACACACACACACACATATGCATGCATTCATCTCCCCTGCTGCTCAAACACACCTCCTGGTAAGATTCTTCCCCTTTTTTTGCATGTGTAATAGTACTTAGTCACACACACACACACACACTTTCACACTTGTTTACACACTCGCTCACGCACCAACATTTGCAATAGTACTGTACTCTCTCCCACACACACACACACACACACACACACACACACACACACACACACACACATCCCAAGTGCCAGTATATCTGTTTATTGGAGTGTGTAGCTGCTTCCTGCTCTGTATACATGTTGCATCATTCTGCACACATGCTATATGTATACATAGACACAATCTATAGAGACACACACACACACACTTAATCCATAATTGCATCATATTAAGAGGCTTTATGTACACACACACACACACACACACACACACACACACACACACACAGATACTTACACTCAGATTGCATCACAGCCTGGCAGTTAACGTCCTGTATTGTTCTCTACACTTTCATCACAGCAACACAAACAGGCAGTAAATGTAACCAGCTTGTCAGTAAATCTGAAAAACAGTCACCAGCAGACTGAACCCCTGCAGATCTGAAATCCAGTCAGTCAGTCAGTCATCTTTAAGAAAACAGACCAACAAACCAGAAAATCACTCCAACTGAAAAACAAACAAACAAACATAGTCAAGAAAATGAGTCAAATAGGAGCTATATCTAATAATCAGCTGACTAAATGTGAAACACATGAGAAACAGTCAGTCAGCTAAACACATAAACACCCAGTAAACCAGGCAACCACCTATTATCTTCATTATCGATCAATCTGCAGATTATCTCCTCCATTGATCGTTTTGAGATCAGCTGAGAAGCTGTGACTGATGGATATTTTTTGCAGTTTTAGCTTCATTAAAAAAACTAAAACAGTTATTACATTATCAAAACATCAGACTTTAATCGACTCTCATTGTTGCAAACTCTAAAAAAAAAAAAAAAAAACAGGTAGGAGCCAGTCACCCAGATCAGAAAGATCTGGATCAGCTCTTCGGGTCTCATTGTTGAGTTTCACCAGCAGGCCGAGCCGCTTGACCAAAACCTCCTCTGAATGAAGGCTTTGTCCACACGGAGAGAGAGAGAGAGAGAGAGAGAGAGAGAGAGAGAGAGAGAGAGAGTGTGTGTGTGTGTCTGAGAAAGAAGTGTGTGAAAGAAAGAGGGACAAAGAGAACAAAATAGAGTGAAAAAGAGACAGTGAGACAAAGAAACAGAGAGAGAGAGAGAGAGAGAGAGAGTTTGGTGTTTCTCAGTGTGGAGCTTAAACAAGCAGTACAGGATGTGCAGCCAAACTATTTTCTCTGCTTGGCTGCAGATTCTCTCTGTGTGTGTGTATGTGTGTATGTGTGTGTGTGTGTGTGTGTGTGTGTGTGTGTGTGTGTGTGTGTGTTGGATATATGAAGGGAGGAGGGGGGGGGGGGTGGTGGATGTAGTGGAGGGTGCTGATGAGATGTCACTTGTTCTCTTTACTATCACGAATGAAAAGGACACACACACACACACACACACACATAGTTAATGATACACAACACACACACAGATACAGCACATAAAGTTTTCAGTCTCTCTTGACACCTGAAACAGCGTCAGTGTGATGTTTCAAACTCTTGAGTTAATTTGTTTTTCTCAGCGAGCGTGAAAGCCAAGAAGAAGAAGAAGAAGGAGCAGCCCGTTCCAACAACACAAATCTATTTCCTATATGTTGTCATCTAACTGCAGTCGCTCCCAGCTGGTGGCTCACTTTCAACTCTAGAAACTTACTTTTTTATCTTTCATTCATTCGTTCATTTAACCTTCATTTAAATCATTGAGAGTCATGCAGTCATTTCCCATTAAAACAGAGTAAATAAGCAAGAAAACAAGTAGTAGAGTAGTTTGTAATGATGGTTTTAAACTGACCTGTAGGTACAATTGTGTTCAGTTTTAATGTGTTTTGCAGCACTAAAACTAAAAGCAGTTTTCCCCAAATGAAGTGTTTAGTGCAGGCAGGACTTCAACCATTAGCAGATCACTTGGAAAAGTCAAATAATGACGATATGACCGGTTTATTAAGGAAGTGATATATGATGGCAAACAGAAACCGATGTCTTACTGTGAAGAGATGCCCACCCAACCTTTTTCATGCGAGATGCAATGATGAGTAGAATAACTGTCACTGGTAATAAATCTCAGGGCGGAGTGATAAACTGAATCTAGAGGTTTAAGAGTTCACTGTTTCCTGTGGAACGAGAGGTTCGCCGTGGGGGCAATGTGAACTTCCCGGATGAGTCACTAAGGCGTCGGATTATGCCTACCATACACTTAGAAGACTCTGAAAAAAAGACTTTTTAAAAAGACTTAAGTCTGACACCCTCTCACTTCTAAAGACCAATGTGTCATAAGTCACCGAGTTTAGTCACAGACCATAAGATTTTGCAATGACAGGGGACTTTTCAGGGTCACTATTGACTAGATTCCTTTTTCTTTTTTTTTTTTTTTTTATTATATTATTTCCCATCCTGCTCCTGGTGGAAATTTACAAGAAGAGAAACTGTTGAACAATGGAAGCAGAAACAAGAAGACATGTTTGGCCACAGCTGCCCTTCTGTGTGTGTAGTGGTTTGTTCTGGAAAAAAACCAGACAGAAAAAGAAAATGTAAATTAATTAATTAATTCAATTATAACTGAACAACAACAACTGTGAAGAGAAACAACAGACGCTACACGCTGATTGTTCTTGTTATTGATTCATTTTTTTTACAAATAAGACTTCTTTTGGGGGGTTAACGCTTCTTAGATCATGTCAAAAGGTGTCGTCCTACACTTGTAAAAAAGCCTTATATTTCCAGGTTTTTCCAGGACGCGTTGGAAAACAAGGTATTTTTACAACTTTAAAACAGCCACACAGTTTATACAGCTGCCTACAGATCTCGACACAGCACTTTCAGCTGCTGGATGTTGGATTCTGTTTGGAAACCCTGCAAACAGCATGAAACAGCAGCAGCCTGGATAATTATCCAAAGGCAGAAAGTCACAGGTTTAACTCCTCCAACTGGCCTGAAGTCACGAGTGAAAAACCAGTAAATACACTGCAGACGCACAGCAGCAGCTGACAGAAAGAGGAGGTCATATTATATAGAGAAATATAAACTTTTTTTCTAGGTGAATAAATGTTGACTTATAAAAAAAAGGGAAGCTAAAGGGCAACGAGAATGCTGAGCTTTAAAGTTTCATCAGGAGTCATTAATGACACCATCAAACACATCACGTTTAATTAGGAAAGAAGTTTAAAAACACGCACACAAAGGGCAGCCATTTACTGCCGTTAGACACCGAGTACAATTAGCTGATAATTAGCCTGATCAGCCACCGTCAGTAATCAATACAAACAAACATTATTAGGCTGTAAACCAATAATCAAACCAATAACTAACAGCAGTCAATGTCAGACAACCTTATCATACTTAAGCAGTTACTTAGTGTGTCTGTAGTGGTGACAAAATATACAAATTAGCAGTTTGTTATTAAATCAAAGTTCCTGTTATTCCTTACATGTCTGCAAAAACACATAACTGTAGAAACACAAGATAAAAGGCGTCATATGTCGACAGTCTTTTTGTTAATTTGGCATCAATATAATCCATAAAGATAAACTGTATTTCCGTACAAACTTTACATTTTGTCACCTCAACTTGCTACCAGCCTCTGTTGGTTAGCTGCGCTATTTTTTTAAGATTTCTGACTAAAATATGTGCTGGTTAGTGGATCAGATACACAGCGAATTAAACACCGACTCATAACACTGTTAACTTACCATCTATTGTGTGTGTGTGAGATGGCATTTGAGGTTTTTTTTTTTCGGCCTTTACCTTAGTAACTACATGGTTCGCTGCTTCCATTTTGGAGCTGGAGAGAGCCAAAAACTCTGACTTCAGACAGCTCGGACTGAGTTTTATAATCACCCAACAGATAACTAATTGTGGAATGTTTTGTTTTCTTTTGTTTTCTGGCAAAGATTTTGCTATGGCGGCATGGCAAAATGTTGAGGCTGGAGTTGAAGCAGAGGTGTGTCTGTAGATAACATCACCACAATCCATAACAGACAAGAAGACAGCCTCAGTTATGCACTTCCCACTGAGCATAGGAAAATTAGCTCTGTTTCTGTACAAATATCAAAATTTTTGTTGTAGCTTGCTGACAGTTGTGTCATTGTGAAATTCAGACATAACTTTTTGATCCAGACAGATATCAAGATATTTATAGTCTGTGACTCTCTCAATACTGTGTCCATTCAGAGTGGTAATATGCAAACTGTTGTCCACAATATCTCTGGCTGTAGAGAATAGTAAAATGAAAAAATACATCTTTGTAAAAGGTTATTTGTAGGATTTCAGTGGCTGAGTGTGCAGTATCAGCATAGCAATACAGAACCGTATCATCTGCATAAAGATGTACATTGCAATTCGTTATTAAGGATGTAATATTATTGATATAAATTGTGAACAAAACAGGACCCAATATTGAACCTTGTGGAACCCCCTTTGACAGTAGTAAAAATATAGAATATAGATATAATTTCCCAAAATCACACATTGCTGTCTATGAAACAGGTAGTCCTGAAACAATTTACAGGACTTATAATCGAAACCAATATCACATAACCTCTGTAGGAGCACAGCATCATCAAGAGGGCAGCACAATATTTCCCTTTGTCAGCAGCAGATACAGCATAATTTATAAGCAAAGTAATAGTAGTGACAGTAGTATATTTAGCTCTGAAACCAGATTGGTGTGGATTTAACGCAGAATTTCCTGAGAGGAATGATTTGAGCTGATTATTAACTAATGACTCCAGGATTTTAGCAAGACAGGACAGTTTGGAAATTGGCTGATAGTTACTAAGATCATTTTTATCACCACCCTTATGCAGTGGGACTGCATGTGCAGATTTCCAGACCTGAGGGATAATTCCAGCAGAGATAGAGAGATTAAAGAGATATGTAATTTGTTCAGCAATAAATGGGGCACAGAGCTTTAAAATGTAAGGGTCTAGTTTATCCTCCCCGGTTGCTTTCTTGCAATCGATAGCTTGAAGTTCCTCCTTAACAACACAGGGAGTGAAGGCCTATAGGGTGAACTGAGAGGTACAGTTTAAGGCGGGCACATGAGCCAAAGGCTTACTATTAAAAACCAATCCTGAGTACACCATATCAAACAGATTCCCAGCAGCAGCAAAAGCATGGCAAATCTCTGATGTCTTATTTATTAAGCAGTCATTAAATGTACCATAAGAAGGAACAGATATAGAGGATTTGTTTTTATTTACATTTACTGCATTAGAGATTAATTCTATGTAATAATTGGCTTTTGCTTTTCTCAGGGAGGATGTGCATTTATTTCAGAGTTGTGTAAAAGTCAACCAATGGGCTGTTTCACCTGTACGTCTCGCTAGAGCCCAGGCTTTGTCCCTTACCTTGAACATCATCGATAATTCTGTGGAGAACCAGGGGGGGCTATCTATCTACAACCCTAAGCTTTTTAAAAAGTGCATGATTATTGATGATAGCAAGTAATGAATTTGTAAAATATTCCAATCCCAATTCTACATCTGGTATTTCAGAGGTGTGATGTACATTACTGTCAGCAAGGTCACTGAGAAAAGCCTGCTCATTAAAAGTTTTTAAATTTCTTTTGATAACAATCCTAGAGCTCGATCTTTCCAGTCTAGCATTTCTAACGCAGAGCTAGAGCGCATGCGGTCACTAAGGCCAAGCGCAGAAACTCCAGAAGCGGTAATTTTGTCCCTCGTATTGGACAGAATCAAATCTATCAATGTTAATTATGAAAGATCCTTCAAATTAGGTCTGGTTGGCTCATCGATCAGCTGTGACAGACTGACATTGTCACACGTCTCTTTTAAGACTATTTGAATCTTTTAAAGTCACCTAGAACCAGTGTCCCTGAGTTACTGTACTGAGCAATTAGTCTAATGCTAATTTATTAATTACACTACAGACAGCTGAGGTTGGTCTGTACACACCCACCACATTAATTGAATTATTACTAGATAAGTTAACTTTCAGAGCAATAAATTCAGGTACAGTGACAGCATTTAAAGCAGTAACAGTTAAACATGACTCCACATATACAGCCGCAGCCTCTTCCAACTCTGTCTAATCTGTACAAGTCATAGTTATGTAAGGAAACCTCAGAATTATGTATTCTCTGTTTAAGCCAGTTTTCTGTCAGAACCAGGATATCAGGGTCAGTCTGTGATACAAGAATTCTCAGGTGATCTAATTTAAATTGATTACACAGACTTTTGATATTTAAATGCATCAACCCCAGGCCGTTTCTGGTTTTGAAAGCATGTGGGTTAAATAGGACTTGCCTGGAGTCACAGGAGGGTTTACTCGCAAATGGCAACCGAGAGTTTGGGTCTGGAGTTTGGGTTTTATGATTAAATTTAAAATTTCAGGTTTATAACAACTTGTACAAGAAATAGGCTGGTGGTGTTTATAAGGGCCATTAGTGATCAGTACAGGAATGTCAAACACGGGAGCAGAGAGTGCGTTCTGAACCGGGTTCACCCGGAGGCGTCACCCATCGCAAGGAGGCTTCATGATTGACGGCGGCTCCCATTTCAGTGATTCTACCATTTCGCACATAGTTGTAGATAACAACCTTGAACGAGACTGATTAGGATGAATGCCATCTCGTCTCAGAAATGTGGATCTATTAAAAAATATATTCAAATTGTCTATGTAGCTGATATTCATAAAGTTACAGCAGCCTTTCAGCCAGCAGTGAAGCTGTTTTAGATGAGAGAACTCCATGTGTTGCAGAGAAGGGAAGTGGCCCCGAGACAACACATTTCCTATCAGATTTCTGGAGTGTCTCAAACAAGGACAAGAAATCCCTTTTCAATAGTTCTGATTATTGCTGCTTTATATTGTTCGCTCCAACATGAAGCACTACAGTTTGGACTGAGGGAGTCTGGTCAAGGATACTCGGCAGCATATGTTCGATGCCTGACACCAGTGCTCCTGGGTGGCGGCGGGTCTCCCATGACCAGTACAGATGGTAATTTTAGTTGTCGAGCAGCAGGTTCTATTTAAAACATTCAGCATCGACCTCAGCAACAGAGGAGAGGTGGCACCAGGACCTGCAGGACCAGTCGCTCCATCAAACGCCTAGTACAAGCGGGAGCAGTACTGGTAGTAGCAGAGACCGCTGTAGGACTGCTCGTGCAGCCCTGGAGGGTTGACAGCTTTGGGATGGAAGGGGGGTCCAGTCTGGGTTTTCGATGGCGAAGTGTTAATTCCAATAACTCCAGTAAATCCGCCAATGACAGAGAAGATGACTGTTGATGCTGCTGCAGCGTTGAGAGCTCCTCCAGGTCCAGAATGTCATATCTGTTTTGTACTTGTATTTTCAACAATGAGCTGTTGAGCATGATGGTACTTCGGACCACTTGCACCCCAACTGGCTGGCTGAGCCACTTGGGTCTCGCCCCATTTTGTTCCGAAATTCACCAAGCCTTGTTCTGGCAAACATTACCCACACAGATGGGAATAGTATCATCCAGCTCTGCATCACCTTCTCTGCTCCTCTCTTCAATCAGATGCTTGTAAAGGATTTAGATGGTCTCCTCCAGGTCGCTGATTTTGCAATTTTAAATGTATGCAACCCACACGACTGGACGGTGAAGGATTAGGAGTCATGATGCTACCTAGCTCGCTAGGCAGGCTAACTAGTTAGGCTAACCTGGAGGCTAGATGGTAGCCTTGGCTAACAACAGACCAATAAGTCCGAGAGGCAGAACGGTTCCTGTGTTCAAGCAGCCTGGAAACCCCATCAGATCAGGTCCATAAAACCAATAAATCTAATAATCTGTGTAAATTGTCACATTAGTAAGAATTGTCTGATTCGTATGAGACCAGTCCGGTGATGCAGCCAGACTTAACCACACCACCATGAAGTACCATGCCCAGCTTCCTAGTTAGTAGCGGCGCTACAGCACTCAACTTTACAGTACAAGTAACCTATCGATGCGGGTCATGTGACCCTCACCTTGTATATCTTTCCAGAGATTAAATTGCTCTCTGAACAACAGTGATACAGAATATATTTTCAGCTTTGTTTTACTGACATTAAACACAAAAAAGAAAGAAAAAGAAACATTCAGAAGTGAAGTACTGGCCTGGCTTGAAAACAACTTTTCTTCTTTTAGGATTTTCACACTGCAGCTGTTGTATTGTCTTGTTCTTTGTATTACGTCTGTTGACATGTTCTGCAGTAATAATAGTTCTGAATAAGACTGAATTAGTTGTAACTGCTGTTGTAGTGCTTCGAATGTTTGTTTAAACACTGCTTTTGAGTCCTAATTTCTCCTCCTGCAATGCTTCCTATTCTATTGATCTTTAAGTTTTATTTAAGTTATTTTAGTTTTCATTTTGTGTGATTTTGTTCACAACAAGGAGGTTGTGGATGGATGGAAATATATTAAATGGGTGTTAAGTTGGTCAATGTGTGGACTGTGACTGTCTGAGGGAGAATCTGGACCCTGAAGTGAGACTAGTCAGGAACCGCTGAACTACCTGGACCATTAAGAGCTGATGTGAAACCTCAACCTCTGTGCTCTGATCAGGAAGTAAGAAAACCTCAATCAAATTCCCATGAATACTGAATACTTTTTAAAAATATAATTATGTTTTTAGGCTTTTAAAGAACACCATTTCCCCCAAAGCCTGTGTGCCTGTAACAACAGTGATTACAGCTGAAAGATAACGTTAGAAAACAAAACCAAGTTACAACTGCTGAAGAAGGAAAGAAAGAACATTGACTCGTAGTTGGAAACAGGAAGTGACCAGCAGGGTTTTCAAATTTACGATACTATAGGTCATAATTTCAGTTGCCAAAAATAACCTATAGTTACGTTCGAGTACAGACGCCATCTAGTGGCCGTAGTAATTACGACCTGGAGAAGTGACGCTGTTCAGATTATATATAAGGTGACTTCCTGATTAGGAGGCTGGATGGTTAGATAGTTAGTTAGATGGGTCAGGAGACTGCTGGTGGCATTTTTTAAAAACTGTAACGTGGTGTTTACTGTTTACCGCCATGATGATGAAAGTTGTCTAACTTTAAGGAAGTAGTAACCACGTTTCAAATGAGCGTTTTAACCCAAACCATGATCGTTCCCTAAACCTAACCAAGTGGTTTTTGTGCCTAAACCTGACCAGACCTTAACCACAGCGCTGTCACATCGTAAAACATCATTATTTAGCGGCGTATTACGCTCAAATCAAGATATAAAATTGAGATATACATAAGGGAAACCATGGAGACGCAGCTGAGACTGAATGGAATCAATCAATCAGTCAAGTAGTGGTTTTTCTGCTTAAACGTCACCGAACCTTTAACCATAAAAGTCCAGAAAACAATCATATATTTGTTTTATTTTTTCTTGTCTGCCTGATTACATTTGATTGATTCTTTCATCATCTGCACGTTTTCATTTCTCTTTATGATTGTATGTCTTTTAGCCTGATGTCTTAATTGTGCAAAAAAAAAAAAAAACATAAAGAAAGAAAGAAATGATACATATAGGAAGTAAAACTGTCACTTAACATCATGTTTGTTTGTTTCAAAGACAACTTCTGGGAGGTTTGTTGTAAACATATTATTATATCAAGGTTATTATTGATTCTTTTTTTTTTTACTTCATATTCTTATTTTGCAAAAAGCAGAGCAGTTTTTTTTTCTTTTTTAATTCTTTGTCTGATTTTTCAGAGGGGGGGAGGAGTATTTATCTCAACAGACAACAAAAAAAAAAAAGAAAGCGACCACTCGCTCAACACACACACACACACACACACACACACACACACACACACACAAAGATGATAAAAAAAAAAAAAAAAAAAGAGAGAAAATGAAAAGAAATGTGAAAGTGAGCGTGTCAGGCTTCAGGTTGGCATGTGAGCGATGAAAAGGCCGCCGTTTGTCACCAGAAATTATTGATGTACAAACAAATAGACGCTGCGGGAGGACGCAGGAGTTTGGGAAGCTTTTGAAAAAAGAATCAAAGAGGAGACAGAAGGGAGGGAGGGAAATAAATGGGTGAAGATTATGAGACAAAAGCAGGGGAGTGATGGGAAGGGAAAGTTAGAGGAGAGAAGAATGCAGAAGGTGTAAAGAAAAAGGAGAGAAGGAAGAAAAAAATGTAGGATGAGGAGGGAAAAAAAAGAGGAGAAAGATTCATTTTTCTCTTCGTAGTCAATCGATTAGTTGTTTAACAGAATAATTGTTTTTTTAAGCACAAATACTTCAAAATTAGCTGGTTTCAGCTTCACAGATGTGACAATGAAACGTTTTTTCTGCTTCATACATGATGTTAAAATGTGTATTTTTAGGTTCTGACAGACGTCACCTTTGACTCCGAGCGATTATAACGAGCGATTAATCAATTAATCGAGAGAATAACGAGCAGATTTCTCTTCTTCTTCTTCTTGTTTTCCCTTTTCTCTCCACCGTTTCTCCTTCTTTTCCCTTCTACTTGTCTCTTTATGGTTCTTCCTCCTCCTCGTCTTCCTTTCTTTTTGTTTCTCCTTCTTTCCTTCTCCTTTGCTTCCTGCTTTCTCCTTCGTCTTTCCCTCATCCTCATCCTCCATTTCCTTTCTCCTCCATTTTTCCTCCTTTTTCCTGCTTTTCTCTCTTGTCTTTCTTATTCTTTCTCCCTCTCTTTCCTTCTCCTTTCCTCTTCATCTGTCTTCTCCTGTTCCTCCCTCTTTATCCTCTTCTTCCTCCTTCTTCTCCTCACCTTCCTTTTTCGTCTTTCCTCCCTCTTTTTCTCCTCTTCTCTATCCCACCTTTCTTTTCACCTACTACCTTTCTCCTCCACTTCCATCCTCCTTCCTATTTTCCCTCCTCTCTTCTCCCCGCTCTCCTTTTCCTCTCCTCCTCTCTACCCCCCCCCCCCACCCCGCCTCTTCCTCCTCACCGTCCTCTTTTCTTTATCTCTTCGTATCTCCGTCATTCCCTCACTCCTTTTCCACTCTCCTCTGTCTGTCTGTCTGTCTATCCTCCCTCCGTACCAATCTTCAGCTCTATTCCCTCCCCATCCTCCTCCTCCTCCTCCTCCTCCTCCTCACTCTTTCCCTCTTTCCACTCTTTTTTTCTGTCAGTTTCTTCTTCTCTCCCACCCTCTTTCATTATCTTCTCCCTCCTCTCAGGCTGCCTGTTGAATGAACAGCGCAGAAAAAAAAAAAAAAATACACGACAGACGATCTGCAGCCACGTTTCTACACAAACAGCCTCTTTTTCGTTTTCTTCTTTCTTTCTTTCTTTCTTTCTCCTGAAAATGCCAGCAAATCATTTTAAAACACACATCTAACACTTCACATTTCCAATATTGATTATTAGATGGTAGAATCCTCTATAATATCACATCCTCATCAGTTTTGTGGAGCTTTTGAAGGCTTTTTTTTTTTTTTTAAATTAAGGCTGCGTATAGCTGAACATCTGTTGACCATTTTCGCACTAAAAGATAATTAATTTGTCATGATTTCTCCAGAATTTTCACCGAACTGAAACTGAGGAAATGGAAGAAATTCCTACATAAACATGTGAAATCTGATCAAAAACGTTGATGAGATTCAGTTTCTAACGCTGCAGCTCTTCTATTAATACTTCTAATCAGTCAAACAGCATCGGATCACTACTCCACTGACTGTTTTAATATAATAGTAATTAATATAGTAATGATATTTATTACCGCAACGTGCCTGAGAACGCTCGCACGAATCGATCGTCTATAATCATCGATATCCGAAGCTGCACAGCAGAATCTGTTTCTGTGTCTCAAAAAGACAAAGACTCGGCCAGACACAGACTGAAATTGGTGTTTTTTGGTAGCCACTCCAATCATTTGGGAAAAATAAAACACACACACACACACACACAGTAACAACACACACACACACACACACACACACACACACACACACACACAGTAACACACACACATACAGATCGTAGTCTATAGTTTGAGTGTTTAGCAGATTTTTATTATTATTATTATTATGTTTTATTTTTTTTCTTCAATTTTTTTTTTTTTTTTTTTGGGCAGGACGAGCGGGGTAGCGCTCTCTCCCTCCAGCGACCATGGGACTCGGCGCGTTGCCATGGAAACAGCCCAAACTGCACCGGAGGAGTGATTGAGAGGGAGAGAGAAAGAGAGGTAGACTGAGACAGGAAGAAAAAGAGAGAGAGAGAGAAAGAGAGAGAGGGAGAGATATTTTGCTCCAAGAAGAAGGCCTTCTGATGGCGACTGTTGTTCTTCTTCACTCAATGTGAACAGTTTAGTGTGTGTGTGTGTGTGTGTGTGTGTGTGTGTGTGTGTGTGTGTGTGTGTGTGTTGAAGAGCGAGGCTAGACAGACTGGGGGGAGAGAAAGAAATGCAGGTGTGTGACTGTCTGTCTGTGTGTATTTGTGTGTATTTGTGTGTATTTGTGTCCTGTCTGAGCGTTAAAGGAGACATATTCTGCTTTTTTTGTGATTTTTTTTCTGTTATTTATTTCCTGTTCTGATGTCGGATGTTAAACATTTTGTCAAAGTTCCAAAACTTGAGGTGAACATATGTAGAAACGCCGCCTGTAAGTCAAAAGTCAGGGCTTCCGCCTGCTGCGAACGCTTCGTTTACGACGTTTTTTTCTACCTCGCTGACGAGCTGATGACGGCTCGTCACTCGTATTTTCAGATCGGATTCCGGCTCAAACGTGTACGGATGTATTTGAGAAGTTGACATTCGGAGCTGGCGGATATCTGTCGAGGGCCAATCAGAGCAGAGTGGGCTCATCGAGGGGGGGCGGGGCCTTAAAGAGACAGGAGCTGAACTGAAGTGCTGCATAAAGGTTCAGTATAAGATAAATAAGTGTAAATCATGCAAACATGTTCCAGTAGAGCCCCAGAATATACATCTATGTCCTTTTAAACCAAGCAGACACTGATTTAAAGCCTGGATTTGTTGCCTTCGATGTTACAATCAGTCTGCAGGTCGGTTTCACGTGCAGGTTAAAGTCACGACGTCGGATTAATTACCTGAACGATCAATGATTTTCCGGCATGTCAGATATTTGTGTTGGCTGTCTTGTAGTGTGTGAGTACAGATCTATGGATACTTGGTTAATCCAGGTTAAGCTGCCTTTCCTTTTGATTGGTAACAACTTGTTTGAATAGAACTTTATTGGAATTGTCAGTGGACAAACCTGTTGGGGCCTCCCTGTGAGAGGCAGCAGTTTGCTTGAAAGGCGTTGAGTCTGCAGGAAATCCACACAAAGAAGAAGAAGAAGAAGAGTCTGTTCAGGGTTCTGTGGTAACTTACAGTATATACTTATAAGGATTAACAGCTGATTAAAAGGTGTAGTGTGAGTTTTATCTCATACAAAAACACTCGATCCGATAAAGAATCAATATTTTTACTTTTTGGATAATAAGTGTGACTAGAGGAGGAGTGGAGAGTCCTGAGCTCTGCCTGAAGCAACAACACTGGAAAAATCTGAAAATATATATATATGTGTGTGTGTGTGTGTGTGTGTGTGTGTGTGTGTGTGTGTGTATTTATACCGTATACGCTCACGTTTGTTTCTAATTTCTTTCTGTTGTGTGCAAGCGAACGCTGTAGTTCTACATGTGGTGCAGGATTGTGTGTGTGTGGGCGATTGTTTGTGTCTGTGTGCATGTATCACTCCTTCTCCTTCAGTATCGTGTGTGTGTGTGTGTGTGTGTGTGTGTGTGTGTGTGTTCCTCCCTGGGCCAGTATCAGTGGTAAGCTGTGATTCAGGCTGTAAAAACACTGATTTGGCTGCCAGAGCGTCTTCCTCCGTCTCCAACCGGCGCGGCCAACAAAAATTCATCTCTTATTAACTGACGCTTTATTACAGAGGAACACGTATGTGTGTGTGTGTGTGTGTGTGTGTGTGTGTGTGTGTGTGTGTGTAGGGGTTGGTTGTCCTTAAATCTGAGGTACCATGGAGGGAGGCGTGTCTCTGAAATGAACTTCTTGCAGCAGGTTTTCATGATTGATTTATCATTCGATCTGTAAAATGTCAAAAGTGTCTGCAGCAAAAGGTTCATCTAGTTGGATGTTCATTTTTTTGTGAGCTGTAACACTTCATAAACATGTCTTTGTACCTGAAACACAGAGGAGTAGGCATGTCTTGGACACTTCACTGTAAAGATGGAGGCATGTGTGATGAGAAAGGAGCAACAAGACGACCGCTATGCAAGAAAACCAAAGTTTAAAGACAGTAAAAATAAAATAGTGACCCGATGATGGTGCTACATTAAAGTTCAGGAGATCACCGAAGCTCAGAAAGGCCATGCATGTCTGCGCCACATTGCATTGCACTTCATCCAATAGCTGCGGAGACATTCCAGTCTGAACCACAAATGTCAACATGCTGATGGTGGTAGATGAATGTTTTTGGCGGCAGCAGCAGCAGCCGCTGAACTGCACTGAACCTCGGTGTTGGTTTCAGTTCATTCAGGTCAACCAAAAAGGACGCAGACACAGACCGAACCGACGGCAGCCATCACTCATCGTCCGTCACAACAGTCCCGACGAAAAGATGCCACACTTATACATCTATATATATACTCTCTGCTACAGGGAACACATGATTCCTGCAAGAAGGAGACAGCAAAGTAAAACAAACATAGAGACGAGGTCACATCACACATGTCTACTGTATGTCCTCTAATAGTGGCCGGGGGCCTTTATTTACCTCAACCAGGCCTTTATTGGAAGTAGGCTGATAATTGTATTTGCTCATATTTTAGTATGAAGCCTCCTGTTAAATATTTGTTAACTACGTTATCGGTAAATCACTCAGTCCGACCTGCGGAACCTGTTTTGGCAGCGCAACACCCATGGATGTATGCTCGCCAGCTTACCCTGGTTACCCTGGTTACCCTGGTTACCCATGCTCATGTAGTGTTGCTGCCGTCATTATTATTAAAATATGCGTCGTTATCCCCGTATCCCATTATATAACAGGCACCAGGAGTTTATCCACCCTTGTTTTTTTCTCCCTGGCCTGTCAGGCATACATCAAAAGTGCTGTTAATTAACCAGATTTTAAGGCTGTTGGTTGGATGTTTCTTGAGAAATGCACCTTGGGAGTCGTAGTTAACTTCTAGC
Source organism: Thunnus albacares (assembly GCF_914725855.1). Classification (NCBI taxonomy): domain Eukaryota; kingdom Metazoa; phylum Chordata; class Actinopteri; order Scombriformes; family Scombridae; genus Thunnus; species Thunnus albacares. The sequence continues at coordinate 27,066,915 of NC_058124.1, read as the reverse complement.
TAAAAACTTGTATGTACGTAGTCTTGTACCTTCGACTTTTTATCAAAGACACATGTAATTTCTAACACAGTTATTCATCTTATGTACTGTGTATCTAAATATCCAGAACATTCTTACATTAAATGGTTTAAATTAAACAGTTTAAGCTCTAATTTGTTGTTTTTATATTAAGTCTCTTGAAACCTTTATGATGCTGCCAGCCGGGAGCAAAACACACGTTTTCTTCTTAAATTTTTCTCTTTAATTAAATCATTACCAGCTTTTCCTCTACACGCACAGATGTTTCGAGCTCTGCTGTGTGTGTGTGTGTGTGTGTGTGTGTGTGTGTGTGTGATTATATCGACCTCATGTCCACCCGTCAATCATCAATCGAAGCTTTAATCTGTAACTTTCCTCGTTAAACTCCAGCAAAAAAACTGTACGCCGAGAGCGTCTAGTGTCACATATCGTATGTTATTTAGTTGACCGTACGCATCTCAACATTGCTTTAGTTTTTTTTTTTAATGATGAAATGATATTTTGTTGATTGTTTGTTTCCTTTCATCAGATGGTCCAGCAGGTAGACAGATGTCTGGGCAGAGAGAGAAATCAAAAGAGTTAAATTTTGTTTTCTGGCATATAAAAAAAAAGAAATAAATTGACATTTAATAATATTTCTGAGCCAAATAAAGTCCTTTTCATCGACATAGATGCCTTGCTTGTGGCCAAATTACAAATCAAATGGACAGTGCCCTTTTTTTTCCCGGAGAAATCATTAAATGAAACTTGAATAACTTGTGGCATTCGCCAATACGTTCAGAGCTTTGATAGAGTATTTATCCTCACACAAAGAAATACTCTGCACTTAAAAGATTTCTTTGCAAACGGAGCCATGAACTCGCAGGAAGCTTGCCCCTTGCGTCTGCCGCGGCGCATCCTTTAGAAAATGATGAGATTTCTAGAAAACGTTAAGAATTTAACCACATCAGGCGTGCTGACGTGTGTCCACTGTTTAAATGCACAGATGCCTGCCAGCAGCTTTCTGGACGGAGAATAAACCGCAGTGGAAACCACACAGTTAGACGAGCTTGTACACACTCGTTATTGGCCGGTTCAGTCATGCACATGTGTTTCACTGCGTGTGTGTGTGTGTGTGTGAATGTGTGTGTGTGTGTGTGTGTTGCTCAACATGATCCGGGGGACTCGAGGAATAATTCGCTCCACATACAGTAAACAGCAGTCAGTCTCGTTGCACAAGACCTCGAAAGTTCATCTGGTTTCGATGAATCTTTTCCAACCTCAGAATATCCTCAGCTTTGAGATGTGAGTGAGTGTGTGTGTGTGTGTGTGTGTGTGTGTGTGTGTGTGTGTGTGTGTGTGTGTGGATTTATTTTCTTCTCCTTCCCTCTTTCTTGGAAACAGTTTTCACACTTGAGCCAGTGCTTTAATCCTGAAATATGTGTCGTCTTATGCGTTTTAAATGATGCAGGAATTTACTACTTAAATTCCTAGTGAAACAGTAGTTTGAGAAAATCTTTTTTTTTTTTTTTTTTTGTCTCTTTAGAAACAGGATGTCGATTAAATAGTTAAACTGTGTCATTGATTGGATGTGTCAAGTCAGTTATATTTGTGTAATTTGATATTACATCTAATATAAAAACGGGGATTTACAGTGATAAACTCAGCCCAACATCTCTTAAAGCTGAAGACGGACCAAAGACGAGCTGAAATGTTCCCAACAACACATAACAACTGTTTCCACCAAACATCCACATATTTTATTAGTCTTGACAATCAGAAACGATCACATAATCAATAACTCAACACACGGACCGTAAGTGTGTTTCCATCCACCTGTTTTTATTTGCATTTTCCATTTGCACATTAAAAACCCAGAGTGGGGGGAAAACACGTTGAAATATCGCTCCAAACGAGCTTTGACTGCCGCTCTTTCAATGACCTCATTGAACTGTTTATCTCCTAATATTCAACGGTAACGGACGGCAGATTTTCTGGAAATTTGGTTGAAATTAGTGCTACGTTTGGGTGGAAACGTTGCTTATGATTACATTTGTGTCACTAGCAGGGTAGGAATTTCACAACAGCCATGGCCATCGTTGCCCTTCGCGCTGGTCATGATGCCCCAAAATGCCCGAATTATTTTACGCCCTACGGCCACAGCGGCATTCGTGCTCATGTTACTTTCAAAATCTCGCTAACTGTAGCAGTCTGTAGCAGACTATATGCAGGTAAGGAAGCTTGGAGCCACGAAACAAACACGGTGATTAAAACCCGTAAAAACACTAAATAAAGCAGTTTCACGCTAAAAATCGAGGATGTTCGGCGGACAGAGGACGGTAGCCGAGCTGCTGCTAACGTTTGCTCAGCTTGTTTCTCTGATAACTTAAGTTCCCGATGACTAAAATCCTTCATCCTGTTAAAAGATAGACTTAGACTTATAATGACCAAGATCTAAAAAAGTTTAATGTAAAAATGTGGCTTAAAACTGGATAAAAAGTCAATTCAGACAGAGTTTCTGGTGGACAACCACCACTCAGATGAATTATCTTGTGTGTGTGTTTACTCTTTGGTAGAAGGGGAGTATGACGCCACTGACAGACGACCAAATGAAATGGACCATTATCTTGATTAAAATTATGGATTTGTCTGGGTGTGAAAATTGTTGGAAATATTTGGGATAATGTAAGATGATGACGAGTCAGATTAAAGACACTTTCTGTCACACAAACATATTGCGTTGTAATACTCTGCTGGTCCCAACGAAACCCCGTCCTGCTGTTCAGTTTCATTCCTTTATTTGACCATTTTGGTTTTATGGCACACACACTCCCTTCCTTCCTAAAAGAACAGGTGTGGCAATTTGTCCAAGAGCAAGTAGAGGAGATGATGATTTACTTCCTGTTGTTTTTTCTCCAAATCCTCTTATTTCTCTCAATGGTCTTTGTGCCCTAAAAAATTTTGTGATACTGAAGGTCAAATGACTTTGCCCCTAAAATGACGAAATTCCTAGCCTGGTCACTAGGCAACCACTAAAATCCTGCGTGGACACAAACTCTCCTATATCTCTGTACCGAAACAGACACAGATGTACATCAAATTCAGTTAGCTTTGCTAATTTTTATCCAATCTAACTTAAAAAAGGGAAAAAATGGAGAAAATACACTATTATACAAACAGCACACACCAAAAAAGTCACAAAACCAGAACTAAGAACTACAAGAGGCTAAAAAGCTTTGTAGACGTGCAGGTTTATTGATGACACTCTAATATATTTTAAAATATGACATATCAGACTTTGTCAGTCAGGGATAGAACGATAAAGTCCTGGACTTGTTTCCGTTGTTGCCGTTGATATTTCCAACCATTTAACAAGATTGCAACAGAAGAAATATTATAACATAAGCACCACATGTAGATAACTGGATGCTAAGAACAAACAATCAATAAAAATGACGACACTATTTCAAGATGTCAGTATCAATACAATATCAGTGAATAAAGGTGGAACACAAAAAAAACGAAAAACACATTAAGATTAGACCAGCAATGATTAATCGATTAGTTTCCAACTATTAAATTAAATGTGAACTATTCTGATAATCAAATAAATTGTTTTGATCCATTTTTTAGGGAAAAATGTCCAAATTCTTTGGTTCCAGCTTCTCAAATGTGAATAGTTTCTGGTTTCTTTAGTCCTCTGTGACAATAAACTGAATATCTTTGGGTTGTGGACAAAACAAGACATTTGAGGAGTCGGACGTCACCTTGGGCTTTTGGGAAAGAGTTATTGACATTTTTCACAGTTTTTCTGACATTTTCTGGAAACAGGGAACACAGAAACTCTTGTCTAGTAGCTGTTGTTTTTGCCTTTGGCTCAAAGCTAGAGGGATCTGTCTTGTCCCTCATTAAAGGAGGTAACTCAATCCATCCATGGACCCTGAATACAGGAAAGGATTCTCACTCATCATAGACGTAAATCTACATTTAGATATGAAATATATAAACATATACCAGAGTCATTACAGAGTTATTCAATGTTATTACCCAACTGTTGTTTCATAAGTTAAAACGTCTGCAGTGACAAAGGTCCCTTTGTGTCTCACATGGAAATTGTGACTAAAGATTAAATACAAGTACAATAGAGTTGAAACATCTGTTTTTCATAAAAAGGGGAAATTTTCTTTCTCCTTTGAGGAATCTGATTGGAATCTATTGCTTTCCAGACTTGTCAAACATCTGACCAGTCATTGCTCTTTCAGTGATTATCAAACATCCAGCGTCGGTTTCTGAGGATGAGATGGTGTCACAATACGACTGGGAATTGAGGAAAAGTAGATTAAAAGTTTTGACTCATCGCAGAGAAAGTTAAGATACTCAACTCCCCCCCCCCCCCCAAAAAAAAAATGACATTCCAGGGAATCTGTGTCATGTTTAGTGTCTCGTCTCGACTGCAGACTTTTGTCATGATCAAATATTTAAAACTTTACATTTTTACACTTAAAACTTAACGACTTTTTCACCTCGTTGCAGCATACAGAACCAAGAGTCTCAGCAGCGTTTGGTACATGTATTATAACCTTTGACCTCTTCATAGTTGTCGGTTTGTTTGAGAAGTTTATTCTGCCGTTGCACTCACGTCACATTAAGTCTCTCGGGATAAAGCTGTAAAGGTAAATTGGCGATTGGCGGCGTGACCTTGACATGCTTTTTAGATTTTCGCTCGGTTAACATCAAATGTATTTTATTAACTTCACTTTAGCTCTTAATGTAATCACTATTTTATCCCTTCAATATTAAAGCAATTTGTTCCAGGGCCAGCAGCTATTAATGTTTTGCCATTTCAGGGGTACTTGATTTGACATTTCTGAACAAATAATAATTAGCTGTACCATACAATTTAGTTTGTGACAAAAAAAAAAGGTCAGACTACTGGAGCAACCCTGCCTCTTCACCCAGTCCACTGCAGGACTCGCACACCTCCTATTAGACTGCATTTGGTGCAACAAACCGGTTGTTTAAAGCTGTGTAAAGCTAATCCAGACATAAAGTTGAATCCTTACCATCACACTGAATCATGTCAGACATCGTCACGTCTTATTTTACGTTTTAAAAATCCTCCTTTCCTCCACTTTTTGCCCCCTCAATGAGTTCTTTTCTTTTAAATTGTGATATTTTCTTAATTTCCAAATGTCCAGTAGTTCAGGTAAAAGTTCAGAGAATTCTGGAAACCAGTCTGAGTATTCCTAGAAATGGTATTGGAGGAATTTATGCTCTCTTCCAGTGTTCGGTGCCAATGCAGGAAGCGCTGTGCTTTTTATCGAGCAAGGTGGAAAGGAAATCACACACTAGTGGCATATAACGGGCATCAGGATTCACCATTGTCCTCTACGGTTGTAAATTTGGAATTTTGAACGGCCTTGGCTCTGGAAGTCATTTTTCCTGGAGACAATCGCCATTGAACTCTGCCGGCTGAATCATCAATGGAGATCAATCACGTTTTGAGGATGTTGTTGATAGAAGAAAATGGAAATGGAGATACAGAAACACTTCCAGTGCCCGCTTCACATTTCCCAGTATTGACACGCGTCATTGCTCCAGAATTAAGACGTTTGTAATATTTGTTAAAAAGCTATAAAAAGGTTTAGAGTCCTTTGTTAAATTTAATAACGTTGCAAAGACGCGGATTTCATTCAGTACCAACGATCTGTCACATTGAGGAAGCGACTAATGATTATTATCTGCAGGTTATCGCCTCGATCAATCGATCTCAAGGTGATGTCTTCAGATCTTCAGTCTGAACTGAACTGCTAAGAACAAACGATCAATAATTCGGTCTTGTTTTGTCTGATCAACAGTCCAAAATCCAAAAGATAATCAGTTTACTGTCATAGATACAGAAAAACCACTGAAAACTGGATGTTTTTGCTTAAAAAAAAAGACTTAAATGATTATTTGATTATCAAAATAGTTTAATAATCGACTGAACAATAAATCGACGAATTGTTGCAGCTCTGAAGTCACAGCTTCTCTCTCTTTTGCTTCTTGGATCTTAGACCTTAACTCGGCTGTAGGAAGGAGGAGTTATTCTTCATGCAGGTGTCACCGAAATTCTTCAATATTGAACCAAAAATGAACTAAAATCACATCTCTTGGTGACTCTGACGCTCTCTGAATGTCATTTCATAACGATGTGTTGTAACTTAAACTGGGGATTTCCTACATTTCCCACAATACTGTTCAAAAATCCTTACAGAAGGTGGAAAGCAAAACTACTGAAGCATAGTAAGAAGAGGAGCCTCGTTATTCAAACCGCATTGGGTTTTTTTGGACTGTTTGAATGTTTTTTTTTTTTGAAGATGACAGCTGTGTAGAAAGAAAGAAATCTTTTGTTTATTGATTCTGAGGCTGAAACTCTCAAGCTTCAAGAGGAAGCAGCGTCTCTTTACGTTAGTCTGATTATCCACAAGAATGAAAAACAAACACACCGAAAACAACCAATAAGCCCCCCGAAAAAATCCAACTCAAGATCTCTAAAAAGGCAAGAAAAATAAGAGTGAATAAACCGATGGAAGCCTGTTGCTGCTCAGACGGAGCCAGAGGTGGAAAAAAAAATGGCAATTACCAAAGATATAAACATTGTTTTTACAATTATAACACATACGGGGCTCAATATTGATATTTTCCAGTATCCAGTTGTAGGAAAAACATTGATTCTGAGGGACTGACACGAAAAACCTTAAAGGAGGAAGTCTTTCTACGTTTGTCTGAATATCCACAGGAATGAAAAACAAACAACCAATAAGGCCACAGAAATAAATCTCAAGATCTCTAAAAGGCAAGAAAATATGGAGACGAGTGACGATCTAGGAGCCACAGGTCCTTCAAAAATGGCGATTACAGAGAGTTAGAACATTTATAACATATACAAGTCCAAATATTGATATTCCCCAGTGACTGAACACACCAGAATCAACCAGTATGGCCCCTTGACGCAGCCTCCAGCCTCCCTAAATCACCACGACGTGTATTTATATATTTTTTATTTATTTCTTATCAGTCGCATTTATTGATAGGAACGCTGCAGACTTTCCCAGCCATCTTGTTTGGAGAGTGTGAGAGTTGGTGTCTTTTAGACTATAACTCAACCCACCGCCATCTTGTTTGGAGTGAGTTTTTGGCTGTGGTCAGGATGTGTGTGTGTGTGTATGTGTGTGTGTGTGTGTGTGTGTGTGTGTGTGTGTGTGTGTGTACATTACAGTGTGAGTCGGCGCTGTAAAGCTGCTCTCGTCCCGCTGCAGCCAATGTCAACAGCCAGTGCATAACTTCCCATGAGCCTTTTCCCCTAGAAGGTAACTGGAAGGCTGCTCTGCTCGTCCATACAACTCTCTCTCTCTCTGTGTGTGCGTGTGTGTGTGTGTTTTCTTACATCCATTCATCAGCGTGTCTCCATGCTGAGTGTGTGTGTGTGTGTGTTGTAGCACCCATGGGTGTGTGTGTGTGTGTGTGTGTGTGTGTGTCTTTACATGCATACTGTTGTCTTGCTGGGTTGTACTCATGGGGGCATTTCTTCATGCTGTGTATGTGTGTGTGTGTGTGTGTGTGTGTGTGTGTGTAAATGCACATGCACACACAGTATGAAGTCACACACACACACACACACACACACACAGCACCATGGCAGCATCAGTACATGCACAGTGTGTGTTTGTGTAATAAAAGCAGCACATACCAGCACAGGTATGTGTGTATCTGTTGGTTTGTGTTGAGTGTGTGTGTGTGTGTGTGTGTTTTAGTGTGTGTGTGTGTGTGTGTGTGTGTGTGTGTGTGTGTGTGTGTAGCAGAGCGTAGTAGAGCAGAGTGGCGGGTCTAATGCGATTACGTCCCTTGTCTCCGTGCAGAACTGATAAGGTATTAGAGGGCGGGCCGTGATGAGATTTAAATTAATTCAGCCTCCATTCAAATTCACCATGAGATGAGCTGCTCCATTATTTGGCCTTCCAGCCCGACTCTCCCTCCTTCTCTCCCTCCCTCCCTCCCTCTGTCTCCTTCCTTCCTTCCTTCCTTTTTCTCTTTTCTTTTTTACTCCCATCTCGTGACATTCCTCCTCCCTTCAATCCTTCTTCCTAATCCTCTCCTCCCTTCATCCCCCCCCCCCCCTCCACCTCTGTTTCTTTTACTCATCACATGACACTCCTCCTTCCTCCATTTTTTTCCTCGATCTTCCTCCTACCAGTTTGTTCCTCTCCTTCATCTGAATACCTTGTTCCCTCCCTACTGCCGTCCTTCTTGTCTTCCTCTTTTCCTTTCTTCCCTCCTTCCTTCCTTCATTCCTCCCTACTGTACATTCCTTATTCCCTCTCTCCTTACTTCCATCCTTCCTTTCCTTCTTCTTCCTTCTCTTCTCTTACTTATTTCCTCCCTTCAACCCCTCCTCTCTTCTTCTCTACTTTCCTTATTCCCTCCTTTTTTTCTTTCCTCCTTCCTCCTTACTTCCATCCTTCCATCCCTCCCTACTTCCCTTTTCTTCCTTTCCTCCCTGCATCCTTCCTTCAGTCTTTGTCTTCTGTCCTTCCTTCATTCCTCCCTTCAGTCCTTCCTCTCTTCTTCCCTACTTTCCTTATTCCCTCCCTTTTTCTTTCCTTCCTTCTTACTTCCCTCCTTCCTTTATTCCTCCCTTTTTAATCAGTCTTTTCTCCTTCCCTATACTGTACATTCCTCTTCACCTCCCTCCTTTCTTTCCTCCCTCCTTACTCACCTCCTCCCTTCAATCCGTCTTTTCTTTTTTCCTGATGTACATTCCTTATTTCCTCCACACTTCCCTTCCCCCCTCCATCCTTCCTTCAATCGTCTCCTCTCTACCCTTCCTCTTTATTGACCTCCCTGCTTCATCCCTCCTTCAATCCCCATTCCTCTCCTCCCTTTTTCTCCTCTGAATCATTTCCTCCTTCCTTCATTGCTCCTTTTTAGTTCTACATCCTCCTTTTTTCCCTCCCTCCTCTTTTTCTTTATTCACTCCATCCCTCCATGCATTTCCTGCCTCCTTCCCTTCCTCATTTCTCTTCATCCTCTCCTTGATTCCTTCCTTCCTATCTCTTCCTTCCTTCCTATCTCCCTCTGCTTCTCTCCTCCTACTTTAATCTCCTCCTTCCCTCTACTCTTTCCTTCCTTCCTTCCTCCATTCCTCCCTTTTTCATCCCGCCTAAGTCGTCGTCTCCTCATTCCCCCCCCCCCCCTTTCCCTCCTTCCACTGGTGTAGCTCTTCTTAAACAAAGCATTTAACCAAATGGAGTAAAGCTTAGCCTATTAGAATGAGCAGCTTAGCGTGTGTGTGTGTGTGTGTGTGTGTGTGTGTGTGTGTGTGTGTGTGTGTATGAGTGAGATTAAAACCAGTCACCGTGCAGGGCAGTCCTCCGCTGTGTGCAGCCTGCCGTTTTCGGGTCAAAATTACACAAACCGCTCAGTAAATGAAGTCAGTCAGCGAGTCTCAGTAACGGCAGAGACTCAGCAGGTTGTTGCACACTAGATGTTTTTTTTGTGCACTTTAATTTTTAAATTTGACTCATGAAGGATCCATCTTTGTTTTTTTTTTTTTTGTTTTTTTTTATATGTCAGCAGAGAGGTCAGAGGTCACTGGGCCTGCAGTGGAAAAGGGAAAAGGTTGTTGCTCAAGGACGCTCAGCGGGGATGAACGCAGTCTGCTGCAACAACGGAACCTTTGACCCTCTAACATAAGTGTGGCAGGCAGCCTTCGTTCTTGGCTGGAGATGAGTTTTTCCAAAAAAAAAAAAAAAAATTCTGCTTAATTCAGGGTGGCAGACTGGGAGGGATTGACTGCAACAATTAGTAAATGACTCAATTTGCATATTCATAATCACTTTATTTTGATTAAAAATAGCTGCAGCGAGGCCCAAAAACCGCAAGAGCACGCACGAGAGGAAAACCCTCCACAGCCCCGGAGTGTCGAGCGGCTGCGGCGCCAGAATATCCAGGCAGAAACAGAAACAGACCCTGAGCAGCTCATCAGCATCAGCACCTGGAAATCAAACATTTCCAGAGCAGGTTACTTGTCTCATTACGGAGCAACAGAACACCGGGTACCGCTGGAAACGGAAAGACTTTCAGAGAACATTAAACTCATTAACCTGAACCCCACCGACACCGATTGTTAGAAATCAGCACTTTATTTGTCAAGATAGAAATAAATGATGGTCAGGATTCTGCAAGAGTTTTTTCCATGTGATGCAACACTGTAGCCATAAACAACATGATTATCTGGGTTTGAATATTTCACTCAAAGAGATAAAGGATGTGTCGTTTTACACATGTGTTTTACAGCACGTTAAAAAAAACAGTTTTGCTTCCATTTGGAGCTACTAAAGGGGAAATTTAAAGTCCAGTAAAAAAAAAAAAAAAAAAAGTGTTTTTCTTCTTGTTCCTTCAGTTGGATGTTGTTCTCTTCGCTGTGCAGAATGATGTATGTGTGTGTGTTTGTTTTTTTTTTGCTGAAGTGAGGAAAGAAAAATGGACAAACTTGGGCAATGTAGCGGAGACGGAATAAAGCTTCCTTTGTGACGTCGTCGATGTGTTTCTCAAAAAAAAAGGAGAGAAAGTCGAAAAACGTCATGAAAGTCTTTGTTGTTGTTGTGTCGGCTCGTCACTAACACTTTTATCGTTTTAGGAAAAGTGTTTTGTTTACTGTTATTCTATAAAAATAAAAAAAAAAACAGGCCTGGAATTGAAGGTTTTAAAAAGCCACCTGGTCAGGAAATGAAGTCATCCGTATTGATCACCGTCTCCATCCACTCCCCTGCAGATGTGTTACGGTCAGTTCGTGTTACGAGACAGTAAAAAATCTCACCGAGCCGAATCAGGATCAGGTTTATTGCCAAGTAGGTTTGCACATACAAGCAGTTTGTCTCGGTGTTGTTGTGGTGCAATAACAGTCAGAAAATAAAGAAAGGAGGAATTTACAATATAAAGAAAAAGAATATGTAAACTATATTCTAAGTGGGAGGAGCTGCTACAGGTTTAAAGTTTAAATAATAAATAGAAGAGAATGAGATGAATGAGAGTGTGCATTAATAATGATAATAATAATAGCATTAATGTGACACTATGTAAGATAAAAGATCACATGATGTGCAAATGTGAGATTGTGGGGTGTTACATTAATATAACGTGTAATGTCCATGGGTGGGACAGAGTCCATGTCAGTGGGGGTCCTGGACCTCGTTGATGAGGCAGCTGCAGATGGGGGAAAAAAAAAAGCTGCTCTTGTGGCGTGCGGTTCAGGTCTTGACAGACTTCAGGCTCTCACCGGAGGGGGAGTGTTTAAAAAAAGTTTATGTCCAGGGGATGGGAGAGGTCGGCCGTGATCTTCTCCTTCTCGCCTCAGTGCCCTGGAGGGACGGCAGATCCTGGAGGGGACGGCAGATTGCATCCGATCACCTTTTCATCACAGTGGATGATACGCTGCAGTCTGCCCTTGTCCTTGGCAGTGGCAGCAGCGCACCAGATGGTGATGGAGGAGGTGAGGATGGAGGAGGTGATGGTGGTGTAGAAGTGCACCATCATTGGCTTTGGCGGGTGGAATTTCTTCATCTGCCGCAGGAAGTACATCCTCTGCTGAGCCTTCTTGGTTTTAGGCTGCTGATGTTGAGCTGATGATGGTTCCCAGGAAGGGGAAAGACTCATCAGTGTCGACTGGGGAGTCACACGGGGTGATGGGGGCGGTTGTGGCTGCGTACCTTCTGAAATCCACAACCATCTCCGCTGTCCGCACCAAGTCACCAGATGGTCAACCTCCACCCTGTAGGCAGTCTCATCGCTACATGGGATGAGCCCTAAGAGGGTCGTGTCATCCGCCAACTTCAGGAGGTTGATGGACTGATGACTGGAGGTGCAGCTGTTGGTGCACAGGGAGAAGACAAGTGGATAAAGGACACAGCCTTGAGGGGAATCAGCGTCGATGGTCCAGGAGTCCAAGGGGACAGGCGGAGTCAGGCATGTGCAGCTGGGAGAACTTGTCCTGCAGCAGAGCCCGGACGATGATGTTAAAGGCGGAGCTGAAATCCACAAACAGGATCCCCTGGCATAGGTTCCTGCAGAGTCGAGCTGCTGGAGGATGAAGTGGAAGACCACGTTTACTGCATCGTCCACAGACCTGTTGCAGAGGGTCCACGAGTGGGTCCGTGATGGTTTTAAGGTGGGACAGTACAAGATGCTCAAAAGACTTCATTGCCACAGAAGTCATGGCGATGAGTCTGCAGTCGTTGAGTCCTGGGGTTTTTTGGGGATGATGGTGGAGGTCTTGAAACTTGCTGGTGGCAAAAGATCTGCAACAGTGCTTCAGGGTGGAGGAAGAGACAGAGTCTGGTCCAGCTGCTTTGCGGGGGTTCAGTCTCTTGAGTGGTTGTCATTGTGGAAGTTGAGGAGGGTTGTGGAGAGGCCCGTGCTCCTGCTGAGGTGGGGGAGGAGGAGCTGGTGGACGGAGCTGGTGGATGGAGTCATGGGGGAAGGATGGTGTCAGGACTGTGCCATCGTCTTTCAGATCAACAGCAGAACTCATTCAGGTTATTGGCAACGTGCAAGTCATTAGTGGAGTCGGGGGGGCTTTCGGTTTATAGTCGGTGATCTGTCTGAGGCTCTTCCAGACAGAGGCCGAGTCGTTTTCTGAGATCTGCTGTTGAACTTTTTTCAGAGTGCAGACGTTTAACATCTCACCGCCTTGCTGATTGACCCTCTAATGATGGTGTTGGAGTTCCCTGCAGCGCAGAAGCTCACACAGCTGCCTCAAATTTCCCAATACACCTTAAAAATCAGATGTTAGGCTCTTCACAGCTGCAGCACGGGAATGTAGCGCAGACAGAGCATCGCCGTAACAAAGGTTTATGAACTCTGATTCTAATTTAATTTAAGTGGAGTTTGGTTCTATGATGTAAAAAAAAAAAAAAAAAATGAAGAGCAAGAGTTCCAACTGTGACCTGAAAATGTTCCTCCCTCTTGGTTTGGTAATGTTTTCCTAAAGAGTCTGGTTTCCACAACAGAACTGATAATAAAGTGTTAAACGACTTGCAAAATACATGCAGTGATGTGAGGAAAGAGGAACGAGTTTGCTGTAAAGGTGAACTGAATAGTTGATTTATCAATTATGTGATTAACAGAATAATTATTATCAACTATTCTCATAACTGATTCATTGTTTTTTCCATTTTTTGGTCGGACAAAACAAGACATTTGAAGACGTCACCTTTGGCTTTAGGAAATATTTTGTTAACATTTTATAAACCAAATGATTATTTAATGAAAATATTGGTTGCATTGAGCTCATTCATTCAGTGGAAACAGCAGCTGGACCAAAAAAAAGCTTCTTAACACAAAGTCCAAACTACTTGTTGCGTCTGAAGCTTTCAACCACATCTCATGGCCTTCTTTAGGAGTCGCTGGATGACCAGAGAAAGATCAAATAGGCCGTCCGATGCCAGACCATGAAATGTGGTTGAAAGCTTCTTTGACATGTTTGTTAGACCTCAAGCAGACACACTGAATGTAAACATAGCTTTAGTTTGAAAATGTACCTTCATTTTACTACAAATCAGGCGGATTTCTAACAGATTTTGGGTGTCAAAGCAGAAATATTCTCCGTAGCTCGCTTTGAACGCCGTCTGAGAAGGAGAAGGGTCAGACTACTTGGGGGATGAAGGACGCTTTCATCCATCACTGCATCCCGGTGAATAACATCATAATGGAAGAACACAGACAACATGAGTAAAGTATTAAAGTTTAGACGCGTCTCCGTGGCGGCGGCGTCGCTCCTCAGCGGTGAGGAGGAGCGTGGTCCTGTTGGTCCGGAGTGTTTCTTCCTGTTATCAGATGGTAATGAAGGTGTTTGGTATGAGCAAGAGGAGCCGCTTGTTTGATTAAAATGTAATGGGGGTAAAACGGAGTGGGGGGAAAAAAAGCAAACGTGTGTGTGTGTGTGTGTGTGTTGTGTCACTGACCTGGTGTTTCTCAATTTGTCTTCTTCTTCGCCTGCTCCTCCCTGTTTCCCTCCTCCTCCTCCTCCTCCTTCTCTCCACTCTCTCCCCCTTTGTTTCCTAATTGCTCTCCTGTCTCTCTTTTCTATCTCTCCTTTTTTTTTCATCCTCCCGTTCTCTCGCCTCTCTTCCCACCTCGAAATCAAAACAAGATTCCAGGTGAAGTGTCGAGATGCAGCTCTGTGCCCCCGCTCACCGGTGATTTGTTCTTCTTTCATTTCTCTTTATTTAACTTTGATTTCCCTCTGGTTGGTTCTCCAGGATTGAGTAAGGAGCAAGGAGAGTAACTGGGTTCAAGCCCCCCCCTCCCTTCATACAAACAAGCCTTCTTGCTCAAGGGCCCTTCAGCAAGCCACTGAATACCTACCTTGAACTCTGACCTCGCCGTGCAAGATCAGGGGTGGCTAAAGGAGAATTTTTATCGTTTTGTATGGACGTGTTTTTCAGAGAAGGCAGAAAAGCAGCAGGACATTTGGTTACAGGCTGAGTGATAAACACACTTTTCACAATAATGAAAAGAGAAAATAAAAAATAAAAAAAAAAAATTCAGGGGGAGAAAGAATAGAAGAGGAAGATTGGAAGCAAGAGACATGCAGCTTTTTCAGAAATCAATGCAATCAGAGCATCGGCAATATCCAATTGATTTATACACGAATAAACAATATTCTGAATATTTCAGCATGAAATAATCCTAATATTACCATGGAAACAGAGCTTAGGCAGACTGCAGAAGCCCAACAGTAAACAAGATAAGGTGTGTGCGTGCGTCGGCATCCCGGTTAATCTCGGGTAGGCATCTCTCTCAGGTTTCTCATAAGTGAGATAAGAGCTTGTCCCCAGTTATTGCCAATGAGATAATAAGTTTACAGGTAGACAATCAAATATGAAATACTTGAATGTTCCAGGTAATAATTGGATATCGATGCACGAGTTAATACGGGCGGAGACGACTCACAGTCTGCAACAAGTTTTGTAAATGTTCTTCATGAAATGTTTGGAAAGAAAACTCATTTTCTAGGTCTTGAAGTGTTTGGAATTTTGGAATCAATAAACCAAATGGGACTAAATTTTCTGTTTTGATATTTCATTATCAGTGATTGACAAGCTCGGGCATTAACGAGCGGCTCTTAATTGTTTTAATTAACGACTCTTAACCTCTGCGTTTGGTAGTTTTTAAGCTGAACAAGACGTGATGTGTTTTACTTTTTCAGCAGCAAGAAGTGCACTGTAAGCAATGAAAGAAATAGTCAAAAAGATCTTGTGAGTTATTTCTGTAGGTTCAGTTTCCTAAACAGTGATTAAGCTCGTCCTAAACCAAAACCATATTCAGTGGAGATAGTACGAGTAGCTAGAACACTGCTAATAGCGAAACTTCTGATTAAAATGAGACATTTTAGGCTTCACTGTTATTTTTAAAGGTTCAGTCAAGCCAGGTCTTTGAAGTCATGTTCTTCACATTTGTTTTGTTGTCTTCTAAATGCATCTGTCCAATGAATTAAAGTTGGCTTAAGACAAAGAAAACTTAGCAGTGCCCGGAGAGATGTAAGAAGCATTTACAGATGTATGAATTTTTGCTCTTTCCTCTGTTTCAACAGCTCGTCATCCTCTTTTTCAAGTTCAAACATAGCGCTCGCTAACTGCCTCTGGTCATTGTTCTAAGTGAACATTCAGACTGAAAACAGTGCTGTGGTAAAATACTCTGCAAAGTGATCACCTCTGCAATTATTTATCTTTTCGCTGCAACAATTTTGAGATAAACAGCAGAAATACAGTGTTCTCGTTAAGTTAGTTAACATCACTGTAAATTGAATCACTTTGAATCACAAAGTCTGAGTCCATGTGTGTTTTCATTGTCCTTTTTGATGTCTTAACTTTGACAAGCAAACGCAGATAGCCTTCGAGCTGGATGAAAACTTTGGTTGCTGCACCGCGCCGCCACGTTCAAACACGACGTAAATCAGGTTTTGAAGAGTGTAGAAGCACAGCGAGAGAATTCACTTCTCATCATGTCCGCCTCTGCATCACAGGTAGCTTAAGCTCATGTTTCATGAGGCTCGAGGCTTAAGTCTTGCATGTATTGATTGCCCAGTGCAGCGGCTTGCTGAATGACGCCGTGTTGCGTTGCAGTAAAAGTCGAGACAGATTCATTTTTTATTCCGGACAACCTTGTGATTTTTTTTTTTTACTCTGCATTTGTGTCCCCACTTCGCTCCCGGATTCATTTAAATAAATGAGCAGGCTTATTTTTTTCATGCAAGGATGAGGTCGGTCTGAACGTTGCCTAACATCACTGCCAGACAGAACCTTAATATTCAGTGTTTCTGCAAAACTTTGTTCAATGCCAGTGTTCGTTTTTTAAAAAACTTATTTCTATTATCTGCTGTATGGTTAAGGTTAGACATCTAGAACATGTTTACAGTTAGGAAAAGGGGTTAGATTAGGGTTAGAGGGTTAGGGTCAGGGGGTTAGGGTTAGGGTTAGGGTTAGGGGGTTAGGGCTAGGGTTAGGTTAGGGTTAGGGGGTTAGGGTTAGGTTAGGGTTAGGGGGTTAGGGTTAGGTTAGGGGGTTAGGGCTAGGGTTGGGTTAGGGTTAGGGGGTTAGGGGGTTAGGGCTAGGGTTAGGTTAGGGTTAGGGGGTTAGGGTTAGGTTAGGGTCAGGGGGTTAGGGTTAGGGTTAGGGTTAGGGGGTTAGGGCTAGGGTTAGGTTAGGGTTAGGGGGTTAGGGTTAGGTTAAGGTTAGGGGGTTAGGGTTAGGTTAGGGGGTTAGGGCTAGGGTTAGGGGGTTAGGGCTAGGGTTAGGTTAGGGTTAGGGGGTTAGGGTTAGGTTAGGGTCAGGGGGTTAGGGCTAGGGTTGGGTTAGGGTTAGGGGGTTAGGGCTAGGGTTAGGGGGTTAGGGCTAGGGTTAGGTTAGGGTTAGGGGGTTAGGGTTAGGTTAGGGTCAGGGGGTTAGGGCTAGGGTTAGGGTTAGGGTAGAGTTAGGGTTAGGGTTAGGTTAGGGTTAGGGTTAGTACCCCTAACCCTAAAATAAAAAAGAACTTGAATGTTGGTTTGTGACGAGATTTAAACCCCAACTCGATCTTGACAACTTTACTTCCTGTCCT
The DNA here is from genome assembly GCF_914725855.1 of Thunnus albacares. Classification (NCBI taxonomy): domain Eukaryota; kingdom Metazoa; phylum Chordata; class Actinopteri; order Scombriformes; family Scombridae; genus Thunnus; species Thunnus albacares. Next base: position 27,049,779 of record NC_058124.1, on the reverse strand, counting down.
CCCTGAATAAAGGTGCACACTACTTCTTCTTTTGCCACTGAATGTTAGCGTTAGTTATTCCTGCTTGATACCAGGCTCTGTTTCTCACAGGTAACAATACATGATTATCTTGTTTGTGACTGCTGGTTAACACAGCTAATGAGACAGCGAGGAAGGTTTCATTAATCTTTGTTTCATCAGAACCAGATTTAACGATCCTCGCCCTCTTCACGCTCCTTCCTGTCACCACTTTAACAGCTAAAAGATAAAATAAAGTCAAAGGCTGGTTGTGTTGTGTTAACCAGTTCAGATTATAAAGATTATGACGAGTTTTGTTCTGGATTGCAGTCATAAAAATCAAATATGCTTGACAAAATCATCACAACCTGAACAGAGGATTCATACTGAGGTGAGATATTTGAATCTTAATTCCACATAAACTACAAGATAAGATCCTCTAAAGTGTGCAGACTCTCCGTGATTTTCACATCCAGTAATCAGGCTTTAAATCAGAACCAAAACATTAAAACAAATCTCCAATCATCGAGGTGCTTTAGACCACATTCCTCCACAGCGTTGTAAGAGCAGCTATAAAAGACAGAGTGGAAACAGAATAACATGAAAGAATAAATCTGGTCTTCAGCAAAGCACTGTGACTGATAAAAGTTTATTAGAAGTCCTTTTGTGGAGTCGGCTGCATTTTTTTCCCCCCCTCAGCAGGGCTCCCTCCACGCCGGGCTCCAGAAATGTTTCTTGGCAGGCCGTAAAGGCCCTCTGAGGCAGCATTACAGCCCATGTGACAGTAAAACCCTCCACAGAAACCAATACTAATGGAATTCTCTCCGGCGAGGTGGCCCATCCTGCCTATTCAGAGGAAGAGGAGGAAGCCTTTTTCTTTTTTCCTTCACCGCGAAGGAATGCAAACACCCCCAGCAGAGCTTTTATACGCACGAGTACCATCATTGGACGGTTATTTACATTTACATTTGCATTTTAGGCAGTCTTATCCGGTGCGACTCACAATGAGAGCAGCGGTAGATGAAGCTTGCAGCTTGAGTGATAGTGTCAGAGGGAGGTTCTGGGTAAAAAAAAAAAGAGGCAATAACAAAACAAATGGATGAGTTGTTTTAGATGGTGATTGCAAACTGAACTTAATCTAGGTAGGCGATATATGATTTAATCTGTTCTACATCTGATAAGGGATCAGGCGGTGTAATACCCTCAGTAAACTCCACATCTTAAATGTTTTAGGTTATGCACTTTATTGCCAAAAGTATGTGGACAGCGAAACATGTGATTCCAAAACCGCATAGTATTAATCTGCTGTTATATCAGCCTCCGTTCTCGGCCTGGCTCAAGTCAAAGGTGTTGGATGGGGTTGAGGTCAGGGCTCTGAGCCAGCCAGTCAAGTTATTCCACGCCAAATTGGGAAAAACCATTTCTATTAAGGCTGCAACTAACGATTATTTTCACCATCAATCAATCTGTCCGTTATTTTCTCAATTAATTAATAGGAATGAATTGTTTGGTCTATAGATGTCAGATAATGGTGAAAAATGTTGATCACCGTTTCCCGAAGCCCAAGATTCATCCTCAAATATCTTGTTTTGTCTTGACAAACAGTCAACAACCCAAAGAGATTTTGTTTACTATCATAGATGACTGAAGAAACCAGAAAATTTTCACATTTAAGTAGCTGGAACCAGAGAATTTTAGCATTTTTTTTCTTAAAAAATGACTCTAAAAGATTAATCGATTATAAAAAATAGTTGACAATAGGGATGTTTATTGGTTAACCGGTCTACAGATTAATTTGCATACACGCTTCGCTAACAGCTAGGCAATGTTCGCAACATCAGATATTCTTTTTGAATGGATAAAGTAGTGGTGTAAAACTGACTTCTACACATAGTGTTGCATTACAGGTTGTTTGTAGCCTTGATGTTGCTAGCCTAGCAAGTGTCTTAAAGTCTGTTTATAGTGAGTGTATTAGTCAGTCTGCACTGGTGAGTCACAAAACGAGTCCAAAGCGTCTTCCAACATCTCTCCTGCAGAAATGGAATATGTCAAGCTGCCAAATACCACTGTCACAGATGATGAGGAGCTCAAAAAGACAAACAGGCAGTCTTATAAATGCTAACAGCTGGAGAAGATAATTTTTGACCATTTCCAAGAGCCTGGTAGAAGACTATGTGAGGATGTAACTATAATGTGATGTAAGTTATATTCAAAAAGTAACGTTATTTTTCCAAAAGCAGCTGTTGGAAAAGGGGGGGTCGTCGTTATTTATATTCGTACCTAGAGCCTGAGTACGTTATGGCATCGAGAGTTACTGTGACTAAACGCGTTGGAAAAACACTTTTAGGAGAAGAAGGATGAGCTAAAACTGCTGGACAGCTCTCACAAACGAAAGCTAAACCGACGCTGACATCCCTAGTTGACGATTAATTTTCTGTCGATTGACTAATCCGTGAATTGACTAAACCACAGCAGCTCTCATTTCTATTGTCTAGAATATCACTGTATGCTGTTGCATGAAGACTGAAATAAGGAAAGTATGCAGACAGTCGTGTCCACATGATTTTTCGCTACAGTCTTGCTGGTTAGGGTTAGAATCATAGATTATACCGCACTGGCCCCGAATATAAGACGCCAACCCCTCTTTCAACACCTGTTTTTTGTAAAAAATACTTTTTGAAGATACAACACACTTTCACACTCATCCTGTTGAGGAAGCTTCACTGAGATACTATTAATCCAAGGAGAATACAATCCTCATCCTTGAAGCTATTTCACTCGTAAAAAAAGTGAAATACCCTTAAAGCAGCATCTTTTGATCTTTTTGTTCTGCAGCTCTTCGTGTGTGCTTGACAGATGATTTGGTCCATTTTCCGACGTCAGGAGACACTTTGGACTCATTTTCACTCATCATGAATTTATTTCCTCTGTGGCAGAAAAACACGTAACACAAGCCTTCAGAAACTCCTGCAGGTTAAACTGAGCTAACAAAACACTTTTTAGTACTGACTGACTTAACAGACTCACTATAAACAGCTACAAACAATCTATAATGCAACACTCTCCATGGTAGTTTGTCCAATCCTCAAATATAAGATGACCCCCGCTTTTTAAAAGGTAATTTCTAGCAAAAATATTATTAAAATACCATCTTATTATCAGGCCAGTACAATACTTCTTGTCTTGATACCTTTATTATTGATTTATAATTGGCGTATAATCAGGATTTAACCTGTCAACTATCTCAGCATGGCTTGTTTGGTTTGTCATGAATTATCAGGTAATATTAGAAGTGAATATGTCCTTGTTGCAAGCATCAGGCATTGTGCAGGACATTTTCCCTGCAGTGATCCAAGTTTTTTTTTTTAAATAACAAAACACTACCAGCACTGTAAACATGTAATAGAGAACATAAAGCAGCCCAAGCAGGCAAGACAAAATTCTCATGGTTTTGGCAAAGCTCACACTGCCCCAACATGTAGTTATATTTGTGAGGAGAATAGATAATTCATAATAATTCAAATTTAAAGGTCTGCCAGTCACAGTTAATAAGGACGATCTGCCTAGCAGGCTGAACTCAGGGGAAAAAGTCTCTCGAGCCAAAACACATGACCCAGACTTTCTTTTAGCAGTTTAGCATAGTAAATGTTCATCTTTTGTGGTTTGAAAAGGACGCAGAATAACAGCCTGAATAACGGCAGAAGTGGAGGTGACAATTATTTGCTTCAATTGACATAATAAGTCAATATTGTGACACTTTAAACTGCAGCCAACAAACAGTTAAAACAACACATGCTGGTAATTTACAAGTATAAATGCGGAAACCAAATTTTTCACCACTCAACTCACTTGATCGTGCAGCCCTGTGTGGATGCAAAAAGCTCTTACTCATGACTGTTTATGTCTCCACTGTATATTATATAAAATAACTGAAATAATACCTCAAGAATAATCTTTCATCAGAATAAACAGTAGGCTGCCTATGGCTAAGCTTATCCTATAAAATACCAAGGCCAAAAATAAAATGATGTTTTTTCTTTTTCTTTTTTTTTTTTTTTTTTTTAATCGGAAGTTCTCAGTACTTTCACTAAATCCCCATAAAGGATTTAACTTGCCATTAAAATATGCCATTTGGTGGAACCTTTTATCCAAAGCGCCTTACAGGACCCTGAGTGGATACGTTCTTAGTAATAGAGCTCCAGTGGGAATTGAACCTGGCAGTGTTGCACACTTTTGACACACAGTTTATGTTCAGGTATAAGGTAACTGCCTTATTCAGATGTTGTAACCTCTTTGTTTGCACATGCTAAAATACTAAGTGTTAAATAACATTATAACACATGCATATGCTACATTTTGCACTCATTTTATGAACCATTTTACTTGGCCTGTCACCAATTATCACCCATATCCAATGGGAAGAAAACTAGTTCCCACTTAAATTTGTCTTTTTAAGAATGACAAATTGTTATTCTTCTCCATTGTAAATTAATTAATATACAATAAATGAGAACTTTGATTATGTGAAACTGATAAACTGAGTAATAACAGAATAGTTTTCCTCTAGTTGGTTTTAAGGCACTAGTTACATAAAAGGGTTAGCGCGCTTATCCTTTTAGCCTGGCGTCTGCGGTCTCTCAAAGTAGAGAATATAAAGTGTTGGTATCGAGTCCTGTGTCATTCAGTAAAATGAAAATGTTTTTGAAGTTGACAATCAACATAACATATGCTAAAATGTTAACATTTGGTTCAATCTCACTCAACAAATTAATGTAATCTTAGCATGGCATCTGTCCTTGCACATGCTAAAGTTTTAGCAAGGAATCCAACGTCTATCAACAAGTGATATTGCTAAATGCAAAAGTGTTTGATTACTTAATAAAATGAGTGCTAACATAAACCACAATGTTAGTAAAGAGTTTACAATACTCAGCAGTGTAAATGGAGAATTATTAGCATAGAGTCTTAGCATGTGTTTGCTTAAATATTGGCATTCAGCCTCCTATCACTCACTCATATCGTATGCTAAAGTTTTAGTGTAAAGTATCACTCAACATGTTAGCATGGAGTCAATATCAACACATTGAATAGTTGCGTTAGCATGAAGTCTACTGTCAAGCTTAAAAAAGAACATGAACGCTAAAGTGTTAAAACAGAGCTACTGTCTTTCAGCAATGTAAAATGCAGAGTAGTTAGCATAGACTCTATCACTTAGCATGTTGTATGCTAAGACATTAGCACACAGCCCACTATCATCAGTCACTTTAGTGTATGCTACGAGGTTAGCATAAAGCCTGCTCAAATAAGTGAATGCTAAAGTGTTAAAACAGAGCTACTGTCTTTCAGCAATGTAAAATGCAGAGTAGTTAGCATAGACTCTGTCACTTACCATGTTGTATGCTAAGACATTAGCACGCAGCCTAGTATCATCAGTCACTTTAGTGTATGCTACGGGGTTAGCATAAAGTCTACTCAAATAAAGGAATGCTAAAGTGTTAGCAAAGAGTCTTATTCAACTAAATCAATCCTTAAGTGTTAGTTTCATGTTTATTTTTGCTGTCACTCAACATTTAGAACGCTGGTGTTAGCATCTGCTATCACTCATTCAAAATGGTGACTTGCTTGATCCGTCCCTCCAAGAAATTGCGATTTTGCGATTGCAACAATTATCACAAATTCAAGAAATCTCTGCAATATTTGTGAGAGCTTTCAATTTTACTAAATTACCACAACTTTTCAGCATGAATTGGCCAAATAAACAGACCGTTTGTGATTTGGACCACTTGTTGCATTTTGTGTCGTGGTTGTGATGCCATAGACCGAGCAAAGCAATTCCCAAATGTTCCCAAATGATGTTTGCATTCAGTTTGTCAGAAGAATACGTGTTGATGATGTTCAGACAGCAAAGATGGACATAATCTACCTCAAAAGGCTCTTTTGAAATGAAACTTTATTTTAATGTTGATGGATTTATCTTAATGGCATTATTGACTAATTGTATTTGGTGCCGCAATGAGAGCACATAAAACATCACAATTTTTTAGAAAAGCTGCTGCAAAATCACAAAAAAACTCAATCCTGGAGGGACTGCTTGATGTTTATGATTAGCAAAAGATCTGTTTCCTTCAAAACTTAACTTTAGCTTCTCTAAGTGAATGCTAAGTGTTAGCAAAGAGTCTTAAATCACTCAACATACATATGCTAAAGTGTTAGCATGCCACACAACGCTTTGAATGCGAGTGTTAGCATTACTGGAGTGAATGATTTGGCATATATATTTTATTCTTTGATGTGTGTGCTCAGTTACGGGGAGCCTGTCTGCTTTAAAACTTGACTTTTTCCCTGTTCCTTTAATCCACGTTTTATTTCTGTATCCCGACATCTGCTGTTAAATGATGTGAGGCGGAGGCCGTGAGGCGGCGCAGTGACTGTTAGCATGGACGGAGCTGCACTGACCTATATACGACTGAATATAAGTCTGTGTCGGAGCTCTGCTGAGTCTCCCAGGCTGTATAGCAGCTCATGGCTGGATGGAGACGTGTTAAGTGAGGACGCCGCACACGTGAAGACACACACACACACACACACACACACACACACACATTCACATATGGAGACGTTCACGCATGCGTAGCCTACATTCGGAGAAACGTACACGTGATGTGAGGACACGAGAGGCCATATCAGACACGCTAAGTTGCGACGTGTTGCATATGCAGACACATAGAAAGATGATGAAATAAGATGAAGACACAAAGAGGAAGACGCATGAACAATATAGAAACGTGAAGAAAGAGACGCACACACACACACACACACACACACACACAGACAGATATAGACACACCGACGGTCTCATGCATGTTTTATTGACCCGACTCACTCTCCTTCTACACCTCCACTGTCTCGTCTCTTCCTCATCCCTCTCTCTTCCTCTCTCTTCCTCTCTGTGTGTGTGTGTATATATATATACAGTATATCCCTCCTTTCATCTCCTGTTCTCCCTTTTATCTTCCTCCTCCTCCTCCTCCTCCTTTGTTTTTTCCTCCTTTTCCTCCTCTTCCTCGCTCACCTCTTCCTTTCTGTCCTCCTCTGACCTCTCAGAGCAGAACAGATCAACCTGACAGGCTCTGCGAAGAGCAGACTCCTCTCCTCCTCTTCCTCACTACTCCTTTCTCCTTTTCTTCTCTTCTGTTCCCTCTCTCCCTCCTTGTCTTTCTTACTGCTCCTTCCTCTCCTCCTTTTTCTTATCTCTCCATCCCCTCCCTTTCCTTATCTGTCCTTCCTCTCATCCTTTTTTCCCCTTATCTCTATTTGCTCCCCTCCCTTCTTTTAAATCTCCTTCCTTTCTTTCTTTCTCCTTATTTCTCCTCCTTCTATCTTCTTTTCTCTCCTTCCTTCTCACCTGTTTTCCTCCCTTCTCATCTTTACTTCCTCTCCTCCTTTCTTCTTACCTCTCCCTCCTCCCTTTCTCTTTTCTTCTTGTCTCTTCATCCCCTCTCTCACCTTTTCCCTCATCGCTCCTTCCATCTCTCCCTCCCTCCCTTCCTTTCCTTTTTCTAATCTCTCCGTCCTCCTCTCCCCTTCTTATCTCACGCTCCTGTTTCTTTCTTATCTCTCACCCCCTCTTTCCTCCCCTTCCTTCTTTATCTCTCCTTCCCCCCCTCCTTTCTCTTATCTCTCCTCGCTCCCCTCCCTTCTTTTATCTTACCTTCCCTCCTCCCTTATTTTCTCTCCTACCTCTCCTCCTCCTTTTTTTCCTTATTTCTTCATCCCCTCCGTTTCCTTATCTATTCTTATCTCTCCTCCCTTCTTCTCATCTTTACACCCCCTTCCTCCTTTTTTCGTATCACTCCTCTTTTCTTCTTTTTCTCTCCTTCCTTCTCACCCTTATCTCTTGTCATCCTTTCTCCTCATCTCTCACTCCCCCTTTTCTTTTTTCAAATCTCTCTTTTCTCCTCTTTCTTGTCCTTATCTCTCCTTCCTCTCCTCTTTCCTTCCTCTCATCTGTCCATCTCCTCCTTTCTCCTCATTTCTCTCCATTTTTCTTCTCTCTCTTCCATTTTCATATATCTCCTTTCACTCCTTTTCTCTACTTCATATCCCTCCTTCCTCTTTTCTCCTCTCTTTTCTCCTTCCTGGTTTTTCCTTACCTCTCCATCTCTCCTTCTTTCCTTATCCTCCTCTTCCTCTCCACCCTTCTCCTTATTTCTCACTCTCTCCTTCCTTTTCTTCTCGTTATTATCATGCCATCCTGCCCTCTCCTCCTCCTCCTCCTCCTCCGTTTCTCTCCTCTTTACTCCTGATCTCACGTCTCTTGCTTATTTTCTCCTCATCTTTTATTCTTCTCCATTCTCCTTAAAAGACATCCTTCCTTTTTCCTTCTTTTGTTTCCTTCCTCTTCCCCCTTTTTTTTGGCTCTCCTCATCTTATCTCTCCCTCCTTTTCCTTTTTTCTCCTCATCTCTCCGTCCTCTACTCTTATCTTTTTCCTTTTTTTTACCTAAGCTCTCCACGGTCTTCTCCTTTTCTCTTTCTCTCCTTCCTCTCCTCTTTTCTCTTCTTATCTTTATTCTCTTTTCATCTTATCTTTACGTCCTCCGTAATTTCTTCTTTCTCTCCTCTTTTCACCTCATCCTGTCTTTCTCCTCTCATTATCTTCTTTCCTCTTTTCCCCTCCTTTCTTTTCCTCCTTTATCTGTTTTCTCCTTTTTCTCTCCTGTCTCCTCTTTTCTCCTTATCTTTCATTCTTCTTTTCTCATCATCCTTCCTTCCACTCCTCTTTTACCCAGGTCAGATCTCTCCTTTATTACATTTCTCCACTCCTATCCTTCCTTTCTTTCCTCCTTCTCTCTTCCTTCCTCTTCTCTTTTTTCCACACTCATCTCTCCTTACTTCTTCTCCATTCCTCTTTTTTTATTCCTCTCCTCAACTTGTCTTTCTTTACTCTTTTTTCATGTCACTTTTTTCTCCATTTCTCCTCCCTTGACTCCTCACTCCTTCTCTTGTCGCTCCTTTTCCTTCGCTGTTTTCTTTCACTCCTGATCTCTCCATCTTCTTCTGTTTCCCCCCTCTCTGCCTTTCTTCCCCTCCTCCTAATCTTTCCTCTTCCTCTCCTCCTTTGTGACCTCCTCCCCTCTCCCTTTCTTTTACCTCCTCCCCCCCCACTAATGCTCTCTCGTATTCCCACCTTTCTCTCGCTCCTCTCTCACCTCCTCCACCTCTCCTTGCACCACTATTTCTTTGTCTTCTCCTCCCTCTCCTCCTCTTCTTTAGCCTCCTGACCTCCTCCTGCTCCTCCTCCTCCACCACCTCCTCTCCTTCCTTCACCCACCACCTGTTTCCTCGCTCCCACTTTTCCTCCTCTTCTTCATCCTCTGCCCCCTCCTGACCTCCTCTCTCCACCTCTCCTCCTCACTCTTGTCACCTCTTGTGTGTTTTTTTTTTCCTCTCCCCTCCTCTTCTTCTTCTCCCTCCTCCCGACCTCTGCTCTCTCCTCTCACTCTCTCTTTTTTTTTCTCTCTCTCACTCTCGTCCCCTCTCCTCCCTCCTGACCTCCCTCCTCCTCCTCCTCCACCCTTCTCCTAATTAGCACCTGAGCGTACAGGCCTGGTTAATATTCGGCGGCTAGGCGCTGCGACGGCAGAAGGGCACCTCGCTGTCTCTCCTGCGCTGCTGTTGCCATGGCAACGCCATGGAAATGAAGCGCTGCTCTCTCTCTGTCTCTATCTCTCTCTCTCTGTCTCTTTCCTAATTTTTTTGCCCCCCCACACCCCTCTCCACCCCTCCCTTCACTTTTTAGTCACTGCATCCATTAAATTTTGGGATGGAAGGATGGCGGGGGACTCATGAGGGCAAAGCAGCATGCCCTGAGAAAATCAAATTTTAAAGGATGGAAAAAAGTTTTTTTTATTTCTTTAAAAAAATAAAAAAAATAAAAAAGGACCAAAAAGGCAATGTTGTAAAAATTTACAACCATTGTGGGGCATAATTATTTATCTTTGGTTCTGACAGATGTTTGTGATTGGTCACTCTGTCCAAGGACGATAATATTTGTTAAAATTTATTTATTTTCTTGTCTTAGTTCACTGAAGTGTGTGTGTGTGTGTGTGTGTGTGTGTGTGTGTGTGTGTGTGTGTATGTGTGTGTGTGTGTGTGTGTGTGTGTGTATGTGTGTGTGTGTGTGTGTGTGTGTGTGTGTTTGGGGCTTGGTTTTGGGGGTTTTTGAGGGGTTGTTTGGACGGAGGCCTTGGCCTTGATGAAGTTCTTTAAAGCTGCTAATTGTATTTCATTCATATTTCATGGTCACAGGGGGGCAGACAGCTTGCAGAGGGAGAATTGATAGAATGTCAGGTGTGTGTGTGTGTGTGTGTGTGTGTGTGTGTGTGTGTGTGTGTTGCATTCCTAAACCATGGCCATGTGAAGCCAGTGGGTATTTGTGTGACTGTGTGTATGTGTGTGTGTGTATGTGTGTGTGTGTGTGTGTGCGCCTTGCATTCGTTCGAAATGACAGCTGGAGGTCACAAGGATTTTGTGCATGTGTGTGTGAGTCAGCATATTTGTGTGGCTCTTCATAGATATTCATACAGCGTGTGTGTGTGTGTGTGTGTGTGTGTGTGTAGCTTATGTTTCAGCTCTGATTGGTCCAAATTTGCCGTTTGACCCAAAACAACCAGGTGTGTAAAACATGATTCAAGCGGCGGTGCTGTAAGTGTTGCTGAGCTTGACCTCTGACCTCCCTGTGGACTATGTGTGTGACGGGAGTATGAACAGGAAATTGTAACTTTATTATTATTTCATTATGAATATCCTCTCATAATATGCAGCGTCACACACTTTTAAAAATTCAGGCTTTTGTCTGCTAACTCTGACTCGTGTTTCTGTCTACTTTTATTTATTTAAATGTCAATAGAACCAAAATTGAAGTAAAAACTCATTTGAAAATCAAATTGAACTAATATCCAGGCAGCTCACTGATGTAAGTAATGTGGCTGCTGATTTTCAGAGAGGAAACATTTTAGGCAAGTATTTGAAAAGTTGTTATCTGAAAAATAAGATAAAGATTAGGAAAACTCTATCCACCCACACTGATATGAAACTGAGGACGGTTATGAGTCAGTTTTCTTTAATGAGTAATTTTACTGACATTTTTGCCTTTTGGTTTGACAGCGGACAGCAGAGAGATGACAGGAAAGGTAGAACGGGAAAGGGGAGATGTCTCGCACTAGAACCGAATAATCAAATAATCATTTTAGTCATTTTAGCCAAATGTTTGCTGGTTCTGCTTCTCATATGTGAAGATTTAATACTTTTCTTTTTGATACAATGCAATAAATAATGAAAATAAATGTCAGTTGCAGAACTAGAGTGAATTAAAAGTATATAAAGTAAGGAAATAAATAAAACTTTCCTGATTCCATACTCTTGATTTATGTGTGTTTTACATGACTACATTTTTCAAAGCATACATATGTTGTAGATTTTTGTTTCTACCTCCCAGCTGTTGGTTTCCATTAATTTCACTTAGAGATGAAAATCAGGTCTCTGAGACATGAAACAGTGAACGTCATATTGTGGTCAAAGTTATCAATGTGTGATAGTACAACTGACAATGTACACTGTATGAGCTGACTGTGTAATGTGTTGTGTGTAATGATGCGAATTTTGTAGCAACTCTGCAGCTCCCCTCGGCTTTTACAGAGCTTTATAGCGAGTTTCAGCTCATTGCTTAGCTGTCCGGCTGCAACTTTGGTTCACTCTCAGCGCTCTCATGGTGTGGTTTTTGGCAGCAGCAGGCAGCTGTTTTCAGAGAAAAAGCTATTATTTCAGTTTTATCTTTGTTTAATTGGAGGAACAATTTGGCACATCCAAACATTGATTTGTTCAATGCACTTTCTTAATGCTTGAATTGGATAGAAGACACCTGGTGATATAGTTGTGTAAAGTTGTGTGTTGTCTGCATAATTATGCTTAGATATTTTGTTGTTTTCCATAATCTGAGCTAGTTGGAGCATATAAATGTTGAACAGAAGAGGCCCCAGGATGGAGCCTTGGGGAACTCCACGTGTCATTTTTGTATGCTCAGATGTGTTATTACCTATGGAAAGAGGTCGCTGTCCTTCAAATAAGATTCAAACCAGTTAAATGCTGTGATCTAGTAATATGATGTGGTGACATAGCATCTAAAAAGCCACTGTACACAACTGTTCAGCAGCAAATGGCAAACAAGCAAACAAACACAACACTAAATGAATGATAATATTTCTCCATAACTGCTGAGTTTGGAAATAAGCGACTGTTTGCCAACAAGTTCAACATATTTATATGTCAATATTGTGTTTGCAACTTGCTTCTGCTTCCCCCAAGTGGCCAGAAAATCAGTCATTGCAGGTTTTATAAATAACATAAATTAATACAGATATATGCCATTCACTGATAAACAAGTTGATGTCATGCAGGACTGAAATAAATCAAAAAATAGATTCAGAAACCTAAACTACAACTGTATGTCATGCTTTGGGAAATTGTCAATATTCATATAAAATGTAAAAACACTGATATGACCTTTTAACACTAGAACCACCAGGAGTCGCTATATACCTAAAACCGCCAATGGTCTACCCATGCACCTGGCTACTGCATTTCTAATACTAAAAAATGTACTTTGTCATTGTATTAAGGCATCGTCATCACAGAGGGATGCCTAAGGTCACAAAATCTTTTTTGCAGGTCATAATTTAATTATAAATTAAATTATAAAAAGAGCAGACGTAGTTGGTAGATCACACACTCCAACAAATGATGTTGCCTAACAACACGAAAATAAATGCGTTTTATACAGCGGTAAATTTTACCCAATGGTGGTTATAGGTTTAATGCCTGTGTTTTTAATCTGGATTCATCTTCACTATTTTTAACAATAGGGGGTGCTTCACAGTGTTATTTTAGGAAAAGTCAAAGACTGAATATTTCATTAAAACGTAGTCATGTACAATTGAAAAACCGCCACGGGGTAAAATGTTAGAAGACCTGATGCCGCAAAAAATGATGCTATAAAACACCACTGAGATCATTGATCATTAAAAACAATCAATTCACAGGTTCAGGTACAGGAAGTGTAACTGTTGGTGTCCTCCTTCACACACAGTGAACATACAGTTCAGAGTCCTCAGTGATGTGAAGTAGAGGCTTGTGGAAGAGAAGTGATTGTTAAGACGTTAGTGAGGGAGTGATGGAGGGATGAATAGATTGATCGATGTCATTCATATTCAGCTCTGCCGGCTCAACCTTGAGATACTAAATGATACAAGAGTTTGGCCAACTTGACGCATGTCGCCGGTGCAAGGCTTAGAGCAGCGTTTCCAATTATCCAGCCAATCACCCGAAACCTAAAACACTCTCAAGGTTCTCTGCCAATGAAAAGTCAGCTCCGTTCTCATCAGCACATCAAATTGCCTCACAAGATCCATCAGTCATTTAGCGTTGTTGCTCTCCGCTACCATTTAACATTTCCAAGTTATCTAATGCTTAAAGTGCCTTCTGGCCTTGGTCTGTGGTTCCCAATGTGGATGTACGTAGAATAATCTTTAAAAATCTCAGTTTACATTTTGCACAGGTCGCAACATTTCTCTCTCTCCATGTCTTCCTGCACTTCACTGCTTTTTATTACACCTCAAAGTAGGAACATTTTACACAAACTGCACATGTTGACAATTTCTAGAATCTCTCTTAAAACCTTAGGGTCGCATCAGACTTGATCATCATGGCGTACGACAGTCTTACAATGGTGCCACTGGTGCCACCTCTCAAGAAAAACCACAGAATCAGTCGTATATGCAAGCACCCCAAAACTACATGTGTTTACGTTCAAATGACAGTGCCCTGTAGCAGCTGTAGTAATGATGATGGGAGCAAAAGAGGAAATCAATTGACGTTATTGTAGAATGACAAAGTCCACGTAGGGAGGAGGTTATTATTGTAACCATGACAGCAAAGGTCCCCTAATGTTAAAGGTACACTATGCAGGATTTGTCGGTTGGTGTTTGTAAACAAAGCATTCAAAGTTGGCCCCTCCTCCCCGGCTCGAGCAGAGCAGAGCGAGCTGAGAGAAAGAGAGCAACAGTGGTCAAGCAATGTACAGAGTGAATGAAGAGAGCCTGCGGCGCTGGCGAGAACAAAGCTGTGAATCTGAGAAATAAAATGTTATGTTGTTTCACAGCAGTTACATTCTAAAGCACAAATAAATACGCCCACACCCTCTTCACACCTCCGCACAACCCTGCAGGAAATGCATTGCTGGATTTTGTGTGAATGCAGAGCTTCATCTCGTCCGCTGTGGCCTCTCTGCTCTGTGTGTGTGTGTGTGTGTGTGTAGCTCAGCCCCGCCTTCAGTCAAGCAGACACACAGACCTGCAGCTCTTTATACATCCATGACACACAGGCAGAGAGCAGAGCAGAAATCCTGCATAATATGTCATTTTAACAACATCTTTATGATTTACAGTAGAGCAATGATGGAAAGTTTTGATCATGGTTTCTTTGCTTTACATTTTCTTCACTATCAAGTATCTTCTTCTGCATCAAACTTGAAGAAGAAAATACAAACAGCCCAAGCTGACCAATCACAGTGTTTGTGCACTCCATGTGGTATTCTTCACTGCTATGCTTTAGCCATTAGTGCACAACTATAAATTTATCTTTCTCCTGACGGTGGGACTGGAGAAAAGAGGTCACAGGGTCATTAAAATAAGAAAAGTTTATCCTCTTAAGTGCCTGAATGTGCTCATTAACTGTTATATCACCTCACTTTAGGTTATTAGATAATTCATGTACAAACTTGTACAAATTTTGTTGTAAAGTTATTGCAAAAGGAAATTGCTAAAGGATGTGTCCAAGGTGGAAAAGGTTCATCCTCTGTGAAGTATGTTTCTCTGTTAATATATTGTGACGTTATCAATATCAAGGTATTTGATCAAAACTAACAGATCAGATTTTATCAGTATCACCCAGACCTACTTAGAGCCTTGTTTGGATGGATTATTTTCCTACCAGAGTGTGTCTGTCTGTAATTTCAGTCCAATGTCAGTAATTCCTACGGACTGCAGTTACTGGTAAAAATTCAGGCCTCTTTTCATGTCAAAGGGCCAGCAAAAACAACCTGAGGTAAAACTAGTCATGACGTCCTTTCGGTAGGTTTTGCAGAACTGTTATATAACACAAGTGAGATTTGGATCTCTATAAGCTTAAGAGGAAGCTGCTGGAAATAGCCTGGCACTCTCAGAAGAGCTGGGTCATACTACCAGCTGTGTTAATGATGCATTAGCACCACGAGGTGCCCACACAAAGGCATCCTTTGATCAATCATCTAGCATCCCCACACAGTTATATTGAAACATGGACACACACACACACACACACACACACACATGGAGCTGGCAGTTTTTTGTGCTGCATGATGACTATGTGCCTGAGGAGGGGGGTCACGGGGACTCGATAACCGAGGACGCTTTTAGTTTCCAAGCGTCGCCACCTTTTTTTTTTTTTTTTTTTTTTAAAAAGCAGTCTCATAACTTTCAGATGTTCCTTTGGTCCCTTCACGCTGATTAATTTACACAATGTCCACTTTTATCCAGGAGGTCTTGCCGTGAGGTAACAGGTAGCCCTTTACAGAGGCTCATTAGCTGTTTTAGAGTTCATATGTACAGCCTTTGGTCAGAGAATGGTCTCACAAATCTCCAGGGCACTTTATTCAGATCTTGTTGTAAACACAGGATAAATGCCGCAGGAATTTATTTCATTTTCCGGTGCAGGAATGTACATTATCTCTCTCCCTGTGAGCCCTCATCCCCTCCAGTTTGCCCTTGTTCCACTAAAATGTCTTTAACCCCTCCTATTAGCACACTTGGCTCCTTCCGATCTGCCTTTCGTCCTCCTAATTTCTCATTTCATTTCCCAAGATATCTCCTCATTACCTTATTTTTGTCTCAGAGTTGTTTTATCGCTTCCTCGACACCCTTTACTCTCCGGTGTGCCCTTGTTCGCTCTGACATGCAAAATAATGAATTGCCCACAGTGCAGTCAGATAGGTGGATGGATATAGTTTGTGGTCAGACTGATGGTTTGCTTTGTCCTAAATGGAGGTGAAAATGTGATTTTTTCTTTTTTTTTTTTTCCCACATCAGTGTCTGTAAAACCTGCAGTGAACCCTGTTTCACCTCGCTGATCCGCTCGAGTTACTTTGGTATCACGTTCAGTGGGGAGTTTTTATGTGCCATACTGGTATGAATTTGATTTCAGAAGGTTTCTACTCTTAGAAAAAGACTTCTGGTGGGTAAAGCTTTTTTTTTTAGGAAGAACTTTATCAATTTAAAAGATACCTAATGTTAGTTACATGAGTGTATAATTATTAGTGCTGGCCTTAAAGTTGGTGTCATTGACAGAAAGGAACAAAGGTTTATTTGTTTTTTGGTTGAGGAAAACGACCTCTCAAAAGTAAATTTGCTGCTTCTTGTAATTTGTAAATCACTGTTGTTACTGCTGCAGTTTTATTATTTTCTCAATAATTATGGAGTGCTGCTGTGCTTCGAACAATCCCCTGTACACAAATACTGTACAAATAATTACAAGGATGCGTGGAGGCGAGCTGAGCCCGACAAAATGGGATGCAGCCAAGCGGCATATGACTCCCCTCGTCAGAAGTTGGCCCGGAGTCCTCGAGGCCGATTCAGTGATGCAGCAAAACATGACACTGTTGTGTTTTTTCCTTTCCTTACTTTTTTTTCTGGAGCTGGCAGCAGCAGCGCTATTCCTCATCGACATGAAGCGAGGCCGCTCAAGTGAAATGCTTCGGCCTGCAGCTCTTTCTGCCTCTACCGTTCTCTCTTTCTTTCTTTCTTTCTTTCTTTCTTTCTTTCTTCTTTCATCCAGTGTTTTATGTTCCATTCAGTCCTGTCTTCCCCCTTCTATCACTCTCTTTCTTTAAGTCTCCTCCTCTTGTCTTTTCTCTCCCTCCATCTCTTCTCTCTCTCTCTCAGATTTCTGTCTCTCCTCCTACACTCTCTTGTCCTTTTCCCTCAACGCCTTTACTGTTTTTCTTTGGCTCCTACACACTCATCTCCTTTCACCTCTTCCTATACACGTACTCTCTGCTCTTTTCCCTTCAACTCCTCCTACACTCTTTTCTTTTCCTGTTGTCTTCTCTTTTTCCATCTGCCTCTCTGCTTTCCCACCTCACCTCTGGCAGCAGCTGTCTCTGAAGAGGTATTTTAAGCAAACCGGTATACAGAAGTTGAAAATATGAATGAAAATTACATTATTTGTTGAAATTTTGACCAGGGTTTTGGGGCTGCGACGAACAACTGTTTTTATTATCACTGATTCATTTATAGATATTTTTTCAAGTAATGAGTTCAGTCATTTTCTCAGAGCCTAAGGTGAAGTCTTTAAAGTGCAACTTAAAACCTGTTTTAGCTTGAATGTGCACTCTTAACATAGTCAAAATGTACTGTTGGCAGCCTGCTCTCGATCCCTTGATCTCATTAAAAACAACAGCTCCAAACCAGAGTAACATTTGCCATTATGATTCTATGAAAGCAGTTCAACCCCAAAAGTAAATGTATATAAAAGTTGGATTTCCTCCATTCCTGGTGATCAGGAAGAATTAAATAAAACTCTTCATACTCCTGAGAGTTCTGATGTCTGTTTTTATATGTCTTGATTGAAGGATGTGGTCCTGATCAGAGAGGGATTGTGTCTTAGAAAAGAAGGATCCAGCCTGAGACTTGTTGTAATGATCTTCTGGTCTAGATCGACCTTCATCTTCCAATCCCGGGCTGTGTCCAGTAGGCTTGATTCTTTTCTTGCAGTTGACCTCTTTGGTACCTTTCCTGTTGGTATAAAGGCCATAGTGTTTGAGAAGCTAGGGGTTGAGGGAGAGAGGACGCTGTTGTTAGTCCTCCTTTCTTCCAGCACTGGTGCCAGTTGCCAAAGGACCTGGTTATGCCTCCAGGTGTAGCATCCTTGTATGAGGCTGGTCTTGCAGTCAATGAGTATGTGCTGTAGGGTTGCTGTTGTTTGGCAAGCTTCCAGTATTCAAGGTTTTCCCATATTGTCCGTTGGCCCCGTTTTGCCTGTGAGACTGCTTTTGCACAGCATTCTGCCTCCTCCTGCTGCATATCTCTTTTATCAACAGCCCTCTCTTCTGGTCAGGCGTTGCTCTTTGCCATGTGGGTCTATTTGTGCCTCGCCCGAAGCCACCTCTTCCATGTTGCACTTGGCGGTCAATGTGGAATCTCTGGTCTTTGAGCTTTCTTTTGATAATAGATGGTCCTGGACTTGCTGGGCTTAAACATCCGTGCCAATGTTATGTTGGGAATGAATTTTTTCCAGGAGTTTCTTTGTACATGCAATGGTTGTGGTCATGATGGGAGGTAGTTGTTGTCCAGACTGCAGGCGTTCTCCTCCTATGACCTATTTGGATCCTCTGATGATCAGTTCCATGGCCATTGTAACAGCCGGTGGGGAATTCCATGTGGTCCTGGAGCTGACACTGTCCTTGCCTTCCTCACAGTTTTCTCAACTTGACCTCATTTAGAAGTGCTGTGGTCACACTAGTGTTCTAGTTGAGGAATGGGTGGCATGTCAGGAGGTATGTTCCTCTGTTCCTGTCTCCCTCCCCCTCCTGTTCCCTCTTTGACACTTGGAGTGCTCCTTTCTTTTCCTTTGTGAACAGCCAATTCACAAATCTGAATGGATCCTTGTAGAACGACGTCCTTCTTCTTACATCAAATTCTGAGGTTTTCTGCCCTCTGTAGTCTTTCCAGGCATTCTTTTAGGTTTTTTGCAGGAGGCTGATTCTCTCCTTCTCCTCTATTGAACCTTTCCTCCACTGCTTCCTCAAGTCCCTTCCCTCCTTTACGAGGCGCTCGATTTCTTGTTGCCTTCTGCTCTTGGGTGAGGTTGTTGTTTTTATTCTTCCTTGGGTCTCTTGCTCCAAAACCTTTCTACCCTGTATTCATGGGTCGCTCATCCTCTCCAGCTTCTTCTCTGTTGTTCCTTGAAATCCTTCCAAGATCTTGCTCAGATCTGCATTTACCATTTCCCACTCTTTTTTTGCTGCAGGACTTTGGCCACTTCGCCTGTGGCCTGTATCCTTGGAACTTCCTCTCCATCACATATTGTGTCTGGATTGGTTCCAGGTTCTCAGATGTCGTGGATGAATTACCTTCCTCTACAACTGGGATATTGATGCTTGGTGGACTGTGGGTTGTGTCCTGCTGCTGAGCCTCACTCGACTGACTTGACCCTTCTGTCAGGAGATACTGGACTAATGATAATATTAATAATAATGGACTAATACTACTAATAATAATAATAGTAATTGACTAATCATTGCAGCTCTACAAGTGAGAAATAGGAAGAGGCTTTTTGAGCATGAGGATTGATGGAAGAAACAAAGGATGGAAGAAGGCAGCCTAAATATAATGAAGTCATTGTGCATATAATTTCATAACTTTAAGTTAGTCAACAGTGGGTATAGTGTTAACTTACTCTTTCAATTGCTTTTCTTTTTGTCCAACTGACACCAAACTTATAGAATTAACAATATAAAACAAAGAACATAAGGATGTCTTCATATCTGAGATGCTGGAACCTGCAAATGTACGGGCAGGTAGTTTGTAAAGTTTCAAGATCTGTGCTAATGCAGTGCCTGAATTTCAGTACCAAAGCAATGCTTTATTTTTTACCCCCATTTGGGGAATATAAAGCCTTTTTTCCATGTATTAAAACATGCCAAACTTTAAAATGCATCAGATTTAAATAAAGAACTTTGTATAAATGAAATAAAATACAAAGTTAGAAAGTTTTCTGATTTAAATAAGGAAAATCTGATTGAACAATAAGTGAACAAGCCAAAGAATCTGACCAAACATTCAATGCCAACTTTCAGTTCTCGACAGTTGACTTGAGGTCTTCATGGGTCCTCTTGTTTCCTAGTAACCGAGACTTGACCTAAGACCCAAGTTGGGCAGGGTCCAAAATTATATTCAGTGTAATCAGGTTGAGTAGGGTCCTGCTGTATGGCTGCAGGGCGTTTTTTAAAAAGATGCAAAGTGTGAGATGTGAAGTGCAATGTTACTGCTGTTTTCAACCATGGTTGCTTGTTAAGTGGTGGAGCATCATGCTGCTCTGTTTGGGTCAGTTTTTTATCTGCCTGATTCTCTTTTCAAGTAGCAAGTCCTCCAAATTAAAGGACAAAATATGCTTTTGGTCCATGAACTCCAAATGTTTTATGACACCTCTATTAGCAGGACCATTTAGCCATGACTTTCCAAACTGTTACAGATCATGAAGAATAAATAAGTTTTATGATTTGATAACACTATAGTTAAGGTTTGGTCAGACTTAGGGAAAGATGTTTTTGGGGTGGTGGTGAAAGGTTGGAGGACAATCACGGTCATACTTTAAAGGACATATTCTGCACATTTCCATGTCTACATATATATTCTGGGGTTCTACTGGAATATTTTTGCCTTGTTTACAGTTAAATCTCCTTATTTATCTTATACTGGCCCTTTATGCAGCCCCTCAGTTCAGCCTCTGTCTGAAACAGGCTGTTTCAGCTCCTGTTTCTCCCAATGAGCCCTCTTTGTTCTGATTGGTCAGCTTCAGGAAGCCTCCTACAGTTCCGGAGGCTACGTAAACAAACTATAGTAGCAGGTTTTCACTTCTTTTTCTCCTTCTTTACTCCAAATGTCAACTTCTCATATACATCCATACATGTTGGAGCTGAATCAGATCCAAAATATGGGAGTGGACAATGTGAACAACACACAGTACAATTTTAGCGACAAAGGCTGCCAATGGACGACCATTTATGGCCATGTGCAAACAATCTGATGTCATCACAAGGAGGAAGTAGAGGTAACTTTACAAATGAGGCGTCTAGAGCAGGCTGAAGCCCTGGCTTTTGACTTGCAGGGAACGTTTCTACATACGTTCACCTCAAGTTTTGGAACTTTGACTATGTTATAAAAATAACAGACAATCACAAAAAGCAGACAATGTCCACTTGTGGTTGTAAAGAGGAGGTGAACAGTGATCTCCCATGTTAAAGACCAATGTTTTGTTGACTCATCCATCTACCCTGACTTCCTCTCTATGTGGACCTTGTCACTCTATAATAACGTCACCTGATTTCTTTGAAATACTACAACCACTAAAGGGTGAGCATAAGTTTGTCATTTCAGAGCTCTTCTGAAAATGACAGATTTTGTTGTTTTTCTCGGAAGGACTGCCTCCTTTTGGCATTGAGTTTAGGGAGGATTTCCATGGATCTGTTTTTAAATTTGAAAATCCCCAGCCTATAAATGACTTGAACAATGAATCAGTCATTACGTATCATGTTATTTTCATTTGTTTCAGCTCTTGTCAGTATCACATCTTCTCTACTCTTGCTCAAGGAGGAAAGCCCAGTAGTTGCAGTGTGCAGTAAACAGCAATGTAAATTCATTGGATTTATGTAATGTAAATGCATAGGATTAGTTCAGTCTCATTGCACAGTGCAACAATTCAGACAGGGCTCCGGATACTCTCTTGAACTATAAAATATGTCTCCTGTGCCGGCAGTTAGAAGCTGTTCAAGGCTGTGGAAGCATGAAATATGTCCAACTTTAAGTGACACCGGGGACAAATAACAGCTTGCCCAGTGCTAATTAAATGCGGAAATACTCTCCATTTTTCTGGCAAATGTTTTTTTTCTCCCCCAACTATTAACTTTGTTGATAGAAAATTTGATATTTCAGGTTTTTGCTTAAATATCTACTCAGATGAAGAAGGAGTTTCTTTCTCTTTTGCTCTTCCGCTTTCTGTTTATCTTTCCTCTTTCTCTCTGCCTCTTTAAATACTCTGTTGTCCCTTTCTTCTCCTCCCTTCTTATCAGATCTGTCAACTCTCCCGTTTTTCCTGGGTTTCTCCCGTATTTTCACCCCACTCTCTCACCATGCTCCCATTTTGTAATTTCCCCTGCAAATTTCCCATATTCCCTTTTTCATTTTTACAGTTATACACAGGGCTGTAGTGGAGACTAAATGCATATAAACACTGTTTACCCACCTCTCAAATTCTGAAATAGCATTTATGCAAACTTCCATCACTTTAAAGCTTTCAGTGCACTCAGACTGGCATCCTACCACAATTTCTCTTGTAGCCTCTAGGAGCACTCGTTTTTTCAACTCTATGTTTTTATTCTCCACTAGAGTAGCTTTGCATGATTCACAGTTCAAAAAACTCCTTATTTATCTTATACTGGACCTTTATGCAGCCCCTCAGTTCAGCTTCTGTCTCTTTAAGGCCCCCCTCCTGATGAGCCCACTCTGTTCTGATTGGCCAGCTTTTGGGAAGCCTACCAGGGGGCAGCCGTATCAGAGTAGTGTTAAGTTACCACTGATGCAAACCCAGCAACAATGGAAAAATGCCATAATGTTAGCGGGGCAGATGACCATATAAAGAAGTCTGTCACGAGTACACTTTGGCCACATTTAATATCACCATCTGATATTGTAACATTATATATATATGACTGAAAATAATGGAAAGCATAGTAGGTCTAAGTTTAAGTACCTGGGAGACTATTTTCCCGTTCCTGACAAAAGGCATGCTAGGAAACAACCATACACTTTGCGAGGTGTGAAGGGTGGACTTAAGTGTTGGTCATAGTGGGTCTGTTAAACATAAGTGCACCCAAGAAGCCACAAAGAACACATCAACTGTTCATTCGATTACAGCAGGGCAGGCAGTAAAGGCACCTGGTGATTAGATCTCCGGAGCCGAGGGAGGAAACCCTTTTCATAATATAAAAATTATGGTCAGGTGGGGTCCCAGAAAATCTTCCTTATATTTCAAAGCCCAGTGTTGACAGGTATGCTCTTTATGTTTATCTGCCTCCTTTCCTCCCTCTTCTTCTTCATCATCTTTCTTCCACTGTCTTCGTTCTCTTTCTGTCTGCCAGGCCGTGGCCTAGTTAAAACGTCTTCTGCTTTGTGCCTGTTCTCTTTCATCAGCTTGGAAGTTTTTAGACTCTCTCCTCTTTTCTCTTTTTCTTATCTCTGTGCTTCTTTGCCACTGTCGTTTTATATCACTCTTCCCCTCTTTTTATGTGCTGTTTTCCATTTGTCCTGCTTTTATTTTCAACCTTTTCTTCCTCTCTTTCCATATTTATTCATACCTGTCTTTCCCTCTGCCTTTCTCCCTCTCTGCTCTTTCTGTCTTCTTCCATCTGTTTTTACCTCACTCTCCTACTTCCATTGTGTGGATGATAGCTGTCAGGAGATCTCATCACTGAGTCTCTCTTATTACATGATTACAGGGTAATTATCCTGTGAAGTTGTCTTTGCCCGAATCTATGAAAGACACTTAATGTCTTTTTAATGGGGTTTGGAGTTTGGAGACTTTTCTTTTGTCTTTTGTAGTTGCTGTGGACTCCATTTATTGCATTTACATACGCCCGGAACAGTGTGTCCTTATTAAGTGGCACTCAGATTCATCATAATTTTTCATGTGCAGCATCTCACTCAGTTGTCAGTCATGACTCTCTTCGTTTTTTTAATTTCTGGCTTCGGCTTGTCAACAAACACTGTCATCAGCTGCCATCTGGTTAAACTGGACCCGATGAAGCTCCTGTGATGTTTAGGACGAGCGCCGACACTGAAACATGGCTCGGACATTAGAGGAGAGGGAGGCTGCATGGAGAACTGAGAACTGCCCTGCATGGTTTATTCTTGTACACATGAACAATAACTTTATCAATTTATGTCTTACATGTTTCTGTCCCAGATATTTTTGTGCTTTATATATAGTTATAATAGAAAATGCATTTCCAAGATACATTCCCCCATCTGTAGCCTTCCAAAGTAAAGGTGTAAATTATATTTTACTGAATACAAACCATCTTTTATTTACTGTGCTAGTCACCTACCAGTATATTAGAGCTGCAACTAACAATTAATCCCCCTTTTTCAATAAATTATCTAGTCATTGAGTCTATGGAATGTCATAAAATAGTGAAAAATACCAACCTCAATTTCCCAGAACTCAGGGTAACATCTTCAAAATTATTAAATTACTCAAATTATTAAGATTTTCAATTTTTAATGATTTAAAACATAGAAAAGCAGCAAATTCCTAACATTTGAGGACCTGAAACCACTGAATGTTTTGCCTTATTTGCTTAATAAATTACTTTATTACATGATTAGCAGATTATCAAAATTGTACCCAATAGATGTACCGTTTCAGCTCTTGAATTTATTCTTCATCTGTAAAATATTCTGCCTCAGTACATGTCTTCATCTCAACTATTTAATAATCAAATTACCAACATCTTAGCCAAAAATGTCCAAATTTATGTTTGTGTAAAAAGCAAAATCACTTTTTTTTCTTATTGGATGTTTTGTGTACAGTCTAATGCTGATGTTGGAATCAGCCTTTAAAATCCTGCATCAGTTTGAGTTTTCCAAAACACTACAATGTATCAATTCCTAATAGAGACTCTCTCATTACAAGTCTGTCTGTTTAACTCACCTAGTTTGGACCAAAGTTATTGATGTCACATACTTCTGTGCATCAAACAGTATATACAGAATATTACATTTGCTTATGTTGCCCAGCCACTGTCAACTTACAAATCTGATGAAACCACACTCACACAGTTCTGATGGAGCAAATTAGCTGAGTTTTTGAATATGAAAATCTTAGTAAATAACACTTAAGATGTTTTTTTTCCAACCTTTAGGACCTTGGCTGCTTATTTAGTCATAAATATTTAATTTTGTAGAGAAATACTTAAGATTTGAAACCAAGTTTTCAGGGGGTTTAAGTTTTGCTTCATATCTAATTTGTTGTCTTTGGAGGAACCTTTGATCCAAGCACATAATAGTACAACACAGTGCATATATTTTCAGTTCAAGTGACCCCAGTGAGAATAAATATCTCTGTTGATGTTGCTGTGTTTCATCCCTGGTAGAGCGCTGATCGTACATCTCTCAAACAAACAGGATACTTCAACCAAAAGCGTAGTTTGCCTGTTTACAAAAGTACTCATCTATTTTTTCTCCTTCTGTCATAGCCCATCATGCATTTTTTTCTACTCTTTGTCTTATTCTGAGTGAATGCAGCTCATCACATCACACACAAACAATATCAACAGGACTTTCAATGTTTTTCTAACATGTATTTTTCTCTGCTTTTAGTCTTTCCCCAAGTGGCTGCAGTGCAGCTCACTGAACACAAACAATATTAACATGTAATTTTCTCTCTCTTTGTTTGTCTCTACGCAGCTTGAGCGCCGCTGCTGTCTGTGATGCCCTCCCATGACGCCCAGGTCGGGAGCTGACACTGCCAGTGAGCGGGAGACGCCACTGCACAACCGGTCCTGGGCCAGCGCCGTCAGCCGGTTCTCGCCCTCCCTCTCACACGCTGGAGACTCCACCTCCACCCGCCTTCCAGTATCCACAATCATCAGCTCCGATCCACCTCAGTAAGGCCCCCTTGAAAACCGACACGCTGACGTCCTCGGCCAGCACCAGCAGCAGCAGCCAAAAACCACAATATCTTCAGCGCAATCAGCAACACCAGCACCACCAAAATCACCAGCAGCAGCAGCAGCCATCATGTCCAGTCGTAGAAAGTCCTCCACCCCTTGCATGGTCCGGGTCATCAGCGACCCGCCAGAAGAGCAAGACGACCCGGGGGAGGTGATGGACATGGAAGTGTTGGCAGACAACAATGTGACAGAAAAAGAACAGTCTGAACCATCTGAATCTGCAGAGAAGAGTAAAGACCCCCAGCAGGAGAATCCAGACCAGCAAACATTTTCAAAACCAGTGGAAACCCAGAATCCTGAGCCATTAGATCAAGAGGAGCAGTTGGGTAAAGAAGACCGGCCCCCTGTCATTGAAGATGTAGAAGCCAGAGAGGAGAAGGACAGGGAAATGGTCGAATCTGACCCAGAATCCCAGAAAAAGCAGCCCAGGGGCTACGAGTGTAAATACTGCCCGTTTTCAACGCAGAACCTGAATGACTTTAAAGAGCATGTGGACTCCAGCCACCCTAATGTCATTCTCAATCCGTTGTACCTCTGTGCTGTCTGCAACTTCAACACCAAGAAGTTTGACTCGCTCACAGAGCACAATGAGAGCCAGCACCCTGGTGAGACAAACTTCAAGTTCAAGAGGATAAAAAAGAACAATCAGACTATCTTGGAGCAGACAATCGAAGGCAAGGACAATTCAGTTGAATGCGAAATGACAAATGAACAGGGTGAAGGCAACAGCAACAGTTCTGTGTTTCCACCTTGCATATCAACCACGGTGAAAACTCCGGACGCTATCAAGTCGCTCTATCAAGGGAGCGAACTGAAAAGCCAGCTGGATGGCCTGATCCAGAAGGATCAAATCACAGCAGTGAACATCAACGGAACAGTCATCATCCCTGAACCCACCATCCTCCAAGGGCTTTCCCATGTCACTCCAATGCTCCAGCGCCCACCCAACTTTAACTCTGTACCAAAAATAGCCGTTCCTTTGAACACCACCAAATATAACCCTTCCCTTGACGACAACCTGACATTGATCACCTCCTTCAACAAGTTTCCTTACCCGACTCATGCTGAATTGTCATGGCTGACAGCTGCCTCCAAGCACCCGGAGGAACAGATCAAAGTCTGGTTCACCACCCAGCGGCTGAAGCAAGGCATCACCTGGTCACCGGAGGAGGTGGAGGAAGCCAGGAAGAAGATGTTCAACGGCTCCATCCCTCCTGCCCATCACACATTCACCGTCCTGCCTACAAGCCCTGTCTCTGAGCCGTTTGCCAAAGCCTCCCAGCAGCCCATTGTCCACACCACAGTGGAGCATCCAACTCGTGTCCGGACAGTCACGTCCAATGGGTTTAGTATAGTCACCACCACAAACTCTCCCGCGGGAGTCGCCATTGGCTCCAACCACTCCCTTAAACGATCCCTGTCAACACACCTAGCAACAGTGTTCGGCCCGGAGTCTAAGCGACCAGTCATGGCAGTCGCCCCCCATTCTGGTGACCCTAAAGACAAGGGCCTCATGGCTCCTCCTCCACCCCCTCCCCCTCAGAAAGACCGCCACCCAATGGCTCCGCCTCCTGTTCCTATGGAGATGAAGAGATCTGTAGCAGTTCCTCTGGTCACCACAGAGATGAAGAGGTCATCCGCTGCTGTGCCTTTAATGCCACCACCATCGTCGTCGTTATCACAATCTTCATTGTCCAAAGGGAAGTTTCCCTCAACGTTAGGAAACCCCAAAACCAAGCCGTTGGTGTCACTGCCCTCCATAGTCTTTCCAGAGTCCTTAACAAGGCCATTGATAGTTCCACCACCTATCTTTGCCCCATCCTTTAAAAACTCATTACTTATCCCTCGAACTTCGTCCACCACTTCCAAAGAAAAGCACCCCAATACCCACACTTTGCCAGCTGCTGATTTGAAGCTGCCCAACTCCCCTCCTCTCATTACCCCACAGATAAGGAGGCCGCCCATCATCCAATCCATTCGCACTCCAGCTAAAGCCCCGCCCCAGATTCCAGGGTTCCCCTTGCATAGCAAGAAACTAAAAGAGCAGCAAGGTATGGAGCTGAAAGCCAGCTACCCCAGAGGAGACAAGGTACTCACTCCTCTGGCAGAAGCCAACGGGACATCTCGCACAGATGGCAAATGGTCCAGTGATCAGATCTCTCTTGTTCACAACAATGGAGTCATACATTTGGATGGTGGTGAGCCACCAGCGCTGCTGAAACCAGATTTTCAGCAAAAGTCTTCGGTGCTGACCCAGTTCCCCCTGCTGGAGAGAATGAAAGGAAAGACAGCGGAACAGCTGAAGATCTTGGAGGAGAACTTCTTGAGGAACAGCTTTCCTACACATAGCGATGTGGACAATCTGGCAGCCTCCACCCGCCTGTCTCACCAGGAAATCGAGAGCTGGTTCGTGGAGCGCCGTGCACTCCGCGACAACCTTGAACTGGCCCTGCTCAACTCTATGGGCACTAAGAGGATGGGCGCTGGTGGCATCGCTGCCATAGCTGAGAAACGACTACATCAGCAGCAACAGCAACACCAAACTCTACAGCTGAATGGGATTCACAAACCAAGCACCGGTGTGGGCCATCTCAAAAGCCCTCCTCCTCCTTCACATACCCTGCCCATCATTGCTTCCTCCGTCCCCAACCCAAATTCCTGCTCAGTGCCTCCAGACAGCCGATCCCTGGCGCTCCTCAAGGACGACTTTGCTCAAACACGGTGGCCTTCCCCTGAGGAGTTCAGCCAACTTGAGGGTCGGACAGGACTGGCGCGCGCCGACCTCGCCCGCTGGTTCAACGACAGCCGGTCAGCACTGCAGAGCGGCAGCATGGAGCTGAAAGAACTTTTTCACAACAATGGAGTGAATGGAGGGCAGGGGCCGCCTGTGTGCTCCCCCAAAAATACTCCCTTAAGCCTCATCCAGCACTGTCAGGAAGGAGCTGTAACAAACAACAACAACAACAGCAGTAAGGTGCTGGAGGTTGAGTTGGGCTGGCTGATGGAGCAGCGCGCTAACAGCCTCAGTCAGCACGATGAGCTCCAAGACCGGTTTGCCGGCAGGTACTGTATTCATTGGATATTTAAAGTATAGTGCCTATATCTTGTAGTGTCTGCTTTTTGTAAGTTGTTGGCCACTGATGTTCAGAGTGACTTTTTGTTTTTTTGAGTAGGAAACAAACCCCTTTCATAGCACAAGTCACTCTTTATCGATCAAGATTAACCAGAGGTGAAAAGCAATACCAGCAATATTGAGCAGTTGTAGAGTCCACATCAAAAGTTAAAAATCCTTCTGCTTTTGTTTAGCTCCATCGCCACTTTTACATTTGAAATAGATTAATATCAGTAAGGTCTGTGGCTTTTACCAAAGACTGAACACATGTCTATTGCATGAAAAAAGTTAATCTCCTCAGTATTTAGTGCGTCCAGTCTTCATTGAGCTGCAGTTTTTGCCATTTCAGCACCATTTTCTACCCTTTAAAATGCACAGAAGCACAACCTCTGTGGTGACCTGTGTGTCCAAAACAAATCGTTGCTTCCCCTCGATGGTTTTGTGCTGTTGTTTTGTAGTTGCCACATTAAAGGTAAAATTCACCGCTGTAAATATGATGATTTCCTAAAACTAGGTCACCTATGCAGTAGAAACGTGCAATTAATTTTGAAATTGGTGCCCTATGACTAGAGAAAAGTGAGGAAAAGGTTGTAGTTTCCCCATACCGCCTTTAAGGGGAATCCTACAACAGCCAGAATTCACTGCGCGCATCCCATCCAATCCACTACTGAACGCAGCCGGCGAGTTCTGTAAAGTAGAAGTACTGTACTGAGTCTTATTTTCATTTACAAAACGTTTTTCCTTATTGAGTTTAGATATATCACACCGGTGTCTCTAACCTCAACTGTTTCTTTTACCCATTTTGGGCGATGATGAGTCGGACCAGATAGTGCTCAAAGCTGGATGCTACAGATAACACAGTCGCTGATGTGCTGTTCTGTATTCAGAGTTGGCAAAGTCTGATATAATATTCTGTGAGAAAACAAAGTCAGGTTTACCAAAGCACAGGAAAGTTTGTTGCAGCACAAAGTTTTCTGTCTGTCTCCCTGACAATCCTGACGATCCAGTCGATGCTGCAGCCACCTCTCACTCGGCTGGCGCTGTTACAGCTCACGTGATCGCTTCCTCCTCCATTCTCTGTTTTGTCTGATTACACAGCACTATATCCAGCCTGATAAGTTGTAATAGAAGCGACACATCTCTGCTCTGACATTATCCTGTAAAGCTAGTTGTTTTTTTTGTGTTGCATTCAGCTCTTCTGGATTTTGTTGTGTCTGATTCAACAGTGCGATATTTGACCCCGTATCATGAAACTAGTTTTCTTCCAAATATGATATTTTAGTGTCTGCTTCTCTGTATCGCTGGTGTAAAACATGGTTGGCAGAGTGTTTTGGGAGACCCACGTTTTACCGTCCTTTAAGGCACCACTACTGAAAATGAGGAAATGTGGTTTGGAGTCTAATGCAGATCAGAAATTTTTTTGCTGGCAAATGAGCGGGGAGCTCTGAGCGCAGGCAACATGGAGGGAATTTAAACATTCTTCATTTGCACGTGCTACTTACATTGTAATGATACAATGCTGATTGAAAATCAGTTTCCCCTTGACATTGTTTTCAGGACATTAACCTACAAATCTGCAGGACTTTATTTAGCCTGCATTCCCTTCCAGGAGCTTGGGACATCTTTGGCCAAATAACACAGCCATTAGGATGGAAACCAATATCTCCACAACAATTTGGGCAAGCGTTTTATTCTTCCCAGGAGTCAACTGTGGATTCAGGCTCAGTTTTTGAAAGCACCACAGTATGAACCTGCGCTGACGGCACTCTGAAATCCTTCTGGCTCTTTTTGGTTCTTTTAACACACTGACTCAGTGTTGTGCAATGTACAGACAACAGCAATAAATAGTTACAATTAAAGAGCCATTTTTGCTGCTTATTTACAGTAAATGCACTAAAAATATATTAAATGTGGAAAGCTTAAGAAGAGTTAAGGTATAAAAATCATCTCTGTTTATTCAAGAAAGTAAAATTAGGTTTGTGTGTGTGTGTGTGTGTGTGTGTGTGTTTGTGTGCAAAAATTGAAGCTCTGACATGAAGTTTGTCCCAGTCTTCGTCACAGTTGAAGCTCGTCATCTCCTCATTCATGATTGTTACAGTTGATCTGTTGTATTCAGTGTCCACAGTAATATGAAGAAAACGTCCTCCATCAGAATCAAATCAGTCTAATTATTAGTTTTTTCATCATTACAATTAAAAAAAAACTGTCCTACTTATGACCCACTTGTATTAAATCAGATTGCAAGTAATCACTTAATTCGTTTAAATATGGGAAAATGATTGACGGTTGATAGATTTCAGAAATGATTTGGCGATGTGATCATTTTTAGTCCCGTTCCAGTGTGTTTTTGAACTAAATTGATGTTAAACTCATTGTGTTATTTCATATTTTTTCAGCATTTGATTGGGCAGCAGGACGGTCTAGTGATTAAAGACTAAAAGGATGTTTGTAATATCAATAGTTATAACATTTATTCAGAATTTTAATTTTCCATATCTGTATATGAGTTTTTGTATCACACAATAACAACAAATACAGAATTTTCTGAAGACAAAATACAACAAAGAAAAACATCATCTTATAAAAAATACTGTTAAGTTTTTAAAGCGTCAATCTTTAACTGTGTTTAACGTCATTTTTAATCTTTAAAAAACAGCAGAAGTTTAAATAATTGGTTTTTAAAGCTTTTTAAACATATGTTTTAGGAACAATTTTGAAAACTTTTAATGTCCCCTGTAGAGTTTGTTGAAAAAAATGTGCACCCGATCATCAAAGTGCCACTAGTGGTCAAAAAACACCTGGATCAGTAACGTTGAATAGCTGAACATTGATCTGTCAGTACCAGTGTACCAATAATCAATCAATCAGCTGTAGATCTGAACACCAGCACAGTCTTAAGTTTCTGTCTCTCTGACTGTAACTGTTTGGTGACCTCTGACAGACTGAGGCAGCAGAACGCGGCGGAGCTGAAGAACGGGGGTCAGAACGGGGGAGTGGTGGGAGCGGCGCGGGAGGTGTTCGGGAGCTGGCTGGAGGACGGACACTCGAGGAGAGGACGCGAGCTGCTCCTGGACAGAGACAAGAAGATGGTGGAGGACACGTCCGGGAGGCTGACTGGATAAACGGTGAGAGGTTCGTGTTTTCTGTCGCGAGGCGTCTGGTTATCGGCAGCGTCCTTGGGAGATTTTCTTTTTCTCTTTTCCTGCTCTTTGCTGAAGCTCTGAGGCCTGCAGTTCAGGCTGTTTAGTGTTTTATTTTGGGGCATAATTAGTTAAATGATAAAGGAGCGTAGACGGTTCTCTGAAAAGGTACATTCATGCCAAAAATAACATTTTGTGCATGTCAAAAGGGCAATGTTTTTAATTAGACCTGCAACTAAATTATTTTCACTATTAGTACCAGTGTTCATTATTTCTCAGTAAAATGATTAATCACTTATTCTATAAAATGTCAAAAATGACAAATGATCCGCTTTCAAGCAATTATGCATGTATGATGAATGATAATGAAGCATGGATTATGTTTTTTAGTGGGGTATCTTTGATTTTTAGCTATTTTTCTTTAGAGGAAGCAGCAGAAATGAAGAATTTTTTTTGCCAATCATGGAAAAATGAAGACATGGGTGAGAAATAATACATGTAGAAAAAAAACTATAAAAAGCCCAACAGCTTGTGCCAGCTGTCAGCTGAACTCTACATTAATGACACGTCTGAAATCAATCATAAAGATCTTTAAATGAGTAAAAAAGAGCGTAAAGCGAGCCTTCTGCTTTCTAATATCTGAGACTGTTTTACTGAATCTGTGGCTGCAGGTTCTCATATGTAGAACGAGTGAAGTGATTTAACTCAGCGAGGCCTCGACGGTCCCCAGCGTCCCCCCTCCGCTCCCCAGTCTGTTAGTGTTGAAGCCAACACCTCGATCCCAGGCAACAAACAAAAGTACTCCAGCCAGTCCGCTTCTGTGTGTGTAGCTGTGTGAGTTTTGGCTTCAACTGCTCAGCAACAAATACTAACTTCAGGAAAATTTGGAGACAAAAAAAAAAAATACAATATTGGAGGCCTAAAATAGAAGCAGACCCCCCGCTGTGGTAAAGTTTGATAGATAAAAGGCTCCGCCTGGGGCAAAGTGTGACGACAGAGTCGGCTGCTTCCTCCCTCTGGTGTCTGTTCTGACAGAAGATTGAAAGTTTTAATGTCTCCGCGAGGCTTTTGCTTATCAAAATAGAATCTGTTCAAATGATTTCCTCAAGACAAACAGCCCTAAACAAGGTGGAGACGCAACTTCTTAAATCATCCGTTTTTTTTTGAAAGATTGTCACCACTTTTGGATGTCTTCAAAATCAACACTTGACAGCTAAAATCAATAATCAATGCAGTGTTTTTATTAACCAACAGCGAGTGTAGATTTAGTAAATAAAAAGCTTCCTGTCAGTGATGTCTGAAAACACTTTCTGCTGTTTTTTTCCTGCTGGAACAGAAGCTGCCGACACTTAGAGACACATTTAATTCAGTATGATGTATTTGCTTATTTAGTGAAACTGGTTAAAAATCACAACATTTAATCCACACACATGAAAACAATGTTTGAATGCCAAATATTTTAATGTAAAGATAAGAAGAGGAAATCAAATCAATACACTGAGTAACTGACGGTGTGTAACTCAAGTGATGGTTGTTGAAATCTGATTTTCTGAAAGAAACATAAATGCCTCTTCCTCATATAAAGTGACATTTTGTTGTATCTTGAAGGCATTTATCTCGTCCCATCTCAGAACCTTAACTGGAGGGAGATGAGGGGGGAGGAGGGGGGAGAAGGGGGGGGGGGGCGGTCAAACAAGTTCAAGTAAACAATGATAAAGATGCCACCTCTCGCTCTCAGGTAAACAAAATAAATCAAATTATAATAAAGAATTGCATTATTAAAAGGCCTCTCCAGCATTTTAGTGTCGCTCTTCAATAAAGTTGGAGATCTGTGAGAAACTCTAAATCAAAGGCAGGGCTGCCGACAGATGCGGCGCCTTCCCGCCGGGTCGTGTGGGGGGGCGTGGGTGTGTTTATTCCAGCCGCCACGAACAGGCTCGCTCCGATCCTTCCCGTCCATCTGACATCCAATCAATACAATCAATACAATGATGTGAACGCTGTAAAAGTATGAAGGTTAAACTTCCATCATCATCCATCCAGGAATTAGACCCTCCCAACCTTTCAGAGTCTAACCCACAAATTTATCTCACAGGTTTGCAACAAGTTTGTGTATTTAAGAGAATTTGGTGAATCTGACTTGAATCACTCACACTTTAATATTATGTGATATATAATGAATAATTCAGAATTATAATACAATATATATATTAGCTATAAAACTATTATTACTTAGTAGAGAACAACATGTTTATTTGCTGATGTTTTTCTTCAGTCCGCTGCAGCTGCTCTTCTAAACTCCTCCACTCTGCTGCAACCCACACATCAGACTGAACAACACTGAGCGCAACATCAGTGTGCTGTGTATTTGCATAGAGGGTCACTCTTTACACAAATTACACAATTCAACTATTAATGTCAAAACAAGCTTGAATCAAACCGTCACTTTCATCCAGTTAATCACAGAAGCGGCGGCGGCGGCGGCGGTACGTATAAAAAAAAAAAAAACACGCGGAGGAACAAAAAAACTTGAGCTGAGTGGATGTTTCGCTACATGTTTGAGTTTTTATGTGAGCAGGATGATAAATGAACATGAGCTGCTGTCTAAACTCTGGCAGTTTGTGACTGCGGACACCGACTCTTCTGCTCAGTTCAGGTGCCAGTTATTGTTGGAGGCAGGTTTCTGCTCTCCAAATCAGTTTGGCTCACAGATGACTGACTGTGGCAGGTGGATGTTGGAATCCAACGAAACATTGATGATGGAAAAACTGTTGCACTCAAACCCGCTGAAATTTTTAATACGTGGTATTAATTAAAGCTGGCGAATGTGGCTAAAAGAGGAGTATTTTCCTCTAATCAGAGCGATAATTTACATGAAGCAGCAGTGTAAACTTTACTGAACTTTGTCGACCGTGATGTATCTGATGAGTTGTGCTGAGACATACAGTAGATTTTAAAAGACTGTGTTTTCTCCCCTTGTTCTGTTATCCTCCTACCATCAGGTTGTGTTTGTTTTCAAGTTCACCCAGTGCCAGACGGGTGGGGTTTGCCAGTAACTGAAGGCACTGAAGTCGCTGGAGTGGATTTGAAAGTATTTTTTCTAGCTCTCGGTGTGGCTACCAGCTCACGGGGTTCACAGTGTGTCTTAAAACAACAGTCAGGTGTTCGTATGAACAGTGAAAGAGGTTTTTTTCCTCGCTGTAATCATTCCTCCTGTTCATACTGGACGTTAAAAGATCCTAAAATGATGGAGGCCAAAATCCACAGTTTGTCCACACAGTCGTTCTAGTGCAAAAATGCATTTAAACATTTATCTGAAGCTTTTATGAGGCTTCAGCAGTCTGAGTTAGTCATATCAAGTGACACATTTACAGTCTTTTTAGCATCAAATTCCCTCTTTGTGTTTCCTCGGACAGTGTTTCCCTGTTGAGCTGCGGTGGAAAAGAAGGACTTTGGCACTAAAAAGACTGTAATGTTGAAAGATATCTACTTGATTTGGTCAGTGTGAACAGGAAAGAATGATTACAGCAAGAAAAACATGTTTCACTGACTGTTGTTTTAAGACAGACTTGTAAAAACCGTGAACCCGTCCTTTAAACGATCTGACGCCGTTAAGCTCCTCTCCTCTGGTACACTGGGGAGGATAAATCAAACATCAGATATTCTTCTGAGCCGCTATTCAGCCCAGACTCTGCAGTGACTCTTTCTTTTGAGATAACAGAAAATGTGAGATATTGAATAGTACATTGTTGTGTATAGATGTGATTAAATGATTTCTGTGTGTGTGTGTGTGTGTGTGTGTGTGTGTGTGTGTGTGTGTGTTATTGGGTGTCTCTGTGACCTCAGATTATGACGCCAACTTCGTCTTTTGCCGCAACCTCAAAAGATTACATTCTTCAAACGCATTTCTTTTCAGCTCTGTTCTTCCCTTCCTCTCATTTCACCAAACACAAAATGCATTTTTTAACTTGTGTGCTTTGGATCGGATATTCGAGGCACACCTCCCTGCACCACCGGACCACAGTGTGTTTCATGTCTGCGCACGCATATGTGTGTATTTAATTCCTCAGTATATGAAACTATTACTTGGCCGTCACATCTGCACAATTTGCTCCGGCACAGTTTTCTTTTAAACACGTGAAACTGTAGA
Source organism: Thunnus albacares (assembly GCF_914725855.1). Taxonomy (NCBI): domain Eukaryota; kingdom Metazoa; phylum Chordata; class Actinopteri; order Scombriformes; family Scombridae; genus Thunnus; species Thunnus albacares. Next base: position 27,013,781 of record NC_058124.1, on the reverse strand, counting down.
AGAAGTCCTACATCATTCGTGTTAAAAGTGACATCACAGCAGGTTAAATGCAACTCGTCAATCACGCTGTTTTTAAAGACGTCTTTGAGCCATTTTACGCGGTAAAATTGTTTTTACATAAAGACAAGAAGGCAGACAGAAGGTTTACATAAAGATATAGGACATGTCATTGAACACAGACTGTATTGATCATATTGATAATCTAATACAGAATGCAAAGCGAACAGACGCGATGCAATAACAAAGAAAGTCAATGGAAAGACTCGATTAGATGGGAATTCACCCGATGCGACTCAAAGACGCATCCACGTAATTTGAAAATCTTTCAACAAACCGCGCAACATGGACTCCGCCACTTCTTATTTATGTATTTATTTGTTTGTTTATTTAACGGGGACAGTGCACATTAATAAACATTGCTTTAAATGCGCCAGAGTTAGCCAAGAGGCTATATTACATCTGTAGCTCCTGGACAGATGTTACAGAGTCGCCCTAAAAATAGAATATGAAAATGAGATTGAAATTACAAAGTTACTGAGGTCATTTATAAGCATGTGGAACATATATAATATTAATAAAAAAAACATCCTTAAAACATGCAACAAAGAGACTCATGATACAAGATATGCAAGACAATAAAAGCATGAAGATATTAATGTTAACAGAGAAGTAGACTGAATATTGAGCTGCGTTGTTAGACACTAACTAGAACATGCAAAGCAGAAGCACAGACACAAAAAGCACAGTATGTAAAATACATAAATTAGTTTAACACAATAAAAGCAAAACCACAATAAGACATGCACGCAGGTACATGAAGGCAGACTGGCAGTAGCAAGATAGTGACAGGTCGGCACAACGTCAACGAGGAAGGACCACTGCGTGTTTTTAGCCTGTTAGTATTCCTCAGCATGCATCCCTTACTGCAACATTACTCTGATTTAAAGGTTCTATATGTAGGAATCTGAAATTCATTCATTAGTGACACCGGTGGCCGTTAAGTGAACTGCAGTCGGCAGCGCTCTTTATCCTCACTGACGCTTCTCATAATAACATAAAAGATCTCTAACATTGTGTTTTGCATCATGTTTCTGCAAAGCATCGTCAGTCAGTCGTATGTTGACGATGGCGGGAGAGAGGTAAGGCGGGAAAACCTGCCCGAGACCTTCACATAGAAGTCAGCCCACAGAGTCGAGGAAGGTCTCATTTTTTAAGTTTCGTAACAACTCGTTCATTCATAGGCAATAAAAAATGATGAATAAATGTAAATTGCTTCATAATTTTTACATATAGAACCTTTTAATGATAATTTTGTGCTTTTGGGGAGAAGGCCAAGGTAAACGGTAGATAATAGAGACAAATATGTGTTGAGAATATTAAGCATAACAGCACTGAAATGAATTACAAAGAGGTTATGCAGCTGCAGCAAGAAAAACGAGAGAGAGAAAGAGAACTGATGGGAAAGATTCAGAGAAAAGTGCAAATAAAATATGAAAAAATATGGAAGAAGCTGTTAAATTATGTTAAATTAAAGCATCTCGGTTTGAAATTTAAGCTTGTTTTACTTTGTCTTTTATTCAGTTTAAGTTTGTTTTTTTTTTTTTTTGGTCTGCAGTGGAAGTGGGTCATGGTTAGGGGTCAAAGGTCATAGCAGCAAGATGATACTAATAAAGAGTGATGAAGAGTGATGGTATCGCCCAGATTATATCACAGAGTCATAACGATTGATGGAGCAAAAACAAATTCCTGCAGCGCAAATTGATGTGGTATGATGTGAGTGTGTGTGTGTGTGTGTGTGTGTGTGTGTATGAGTGTGTGTGTGTGTGTGTGTGTATGAGTGTGTGAGTGTGTGTGAGTGTGTGTGTGTGTGTGTGTGTGTGTGCGCTCTCACCATCCATTGTCCTGTCTCACTAATCACAGTAGCTCGGGGCTTCATTTAATCAGCAGAGCGCGGCGCAGCGTCCCATAATAACTTACCAACAGTCGTAGCTTATAGATGAAAGCTTAATTGCCAAAATGCTGCAGCGCTTCTCCCTCGCTGTCATCATTATAATGTAAAAGACGGAGGCAGCAGACACTGAAAGTTACCTGTTTTCAGGAAAACACAACCCTCAAATAAAAAAAAACAACATAATCTGTATTCATTTAGTAGCAGCAGATTCATTAAAAATGTGTAGAAAACCTTTTAATTTACAGCCACAAACTTTTTTTTTTTTTTTTTTTTTTTTGGAAAGCTCTCGAGAGTCCTGATGTTACATGAAATCTGTATTATTTTCTATGCAACAGAAGAGTCAAATGCAGTACATTCAAATAATATAAAGATTATCAATACATACAGTTAGAGCTCACAGCTCCACCGAGGATTTTAGATGTAAGACGTACTAATAAAAGATAATCAGATTTGTTTTATCTGCATCTAAATACACACAGCGACAGACGATCGTAGCGTGTTTGATACAGCGTGTCTGCGTTCAGGTTGAGTGCAGCAGTTCTTCTGAATCACACAGTAACATTCAAAGACTTGTTCTTTATTCTGCTCAGAGACTGAAAACAGCGTCTGTGTTATTCTGCAGAAGCTGTTCTGCCTTCACCAGAAGGTCTCTGCGCTCTCTGCTTGTTTGAATTGGTAACATTAATGTTTGACGGCTTCACATCGGTTATTTAACCTTTGACCTCCTGACAGGCAGGTAACAAAGCAGCAAATGTTACGAGCTGGTTTGGTCTTAAAGTTAAAGTTCTTAAAGCGTCTTTAATCCAAAATTTTTTAAATAACAACATATCAGATGTCAGTGTGTGATGTGTTTGGCTCGTCGTGACGAATCTACAGAGACTCTGCAGCTCCGCTCGGCTTCACCGAGTTTCAGCTCATTGTTTATCCGTCCGGCTGCAACTTTTACTGTCCTGCTTCACTCTCAGCGTCTCAAAGCGTCGCTTTCAGAGAAGAAGATGTAAAAAGCTGCTGAACACTACCTGCTCAGCACCAAACGGCAAACAGACACCGTTAGCTTCCTCAGTTTTATCTCATTCTGTGATGGACATTTTATACACTAAACAATAATCAATATACACATTGATCAATAATGCAGTCAATAGTGTAAATCAGTGGTCTCCAACCAGGGAGTCAGATCCTCCTCAGAGGGATCCTAAATGATAGTTGGATTGAAAGGGATGAAAAACATAAAATACACAAAAGTATGTTTATCGTTTATTTTTCAAACTTTTTTCTGTTTTTTTTTTTCTTGTGAAATAAAAGAAAAAGAAAAAGAAAAAGTCTTGAGTTGAGCTTTTAGGTTTGAACTGCTCACAGTTCTTGTCATGAAGGGTCACATATAGACACTATGAGCTTCGTTTTAAGGATCCACAAGACAAAAAGTTTGTCTTTGTGCACTTTTATTGTGCAGGTGTGAGTTTTATGTTGTTGTTTTGTGAATGTTTTATATTTTTTTGTGACCCTGACCAAGTGAATTTCTTCTGGATTATGAAGGTTGAACTCGAGTCACATGACCTTCAGCCTTACAAAAAGCTTCCAGCTGATAGTTCAGTCACACCTGACCAGGTTCAGTCTGAACGTTCATGTGAAATTCTTGCTTCTTGTTTAGTTTGGAAGTTTATAAATCTGTTAAAATATTGTTGCTCTCGTGGTTTCAGACCTCCGTCATCATTGCGTATTTTAGCTGTTTGTTGCCGTTTCGATGGTGAAACTCACCCCCTCTGTCGGCCATATTGGACGGTCGGCTGTGTGATTGAACAGCTGTTCACAGCTTGTCCAGCTGAACATAAACGGTTCCTTTTTTCTCTTTAACTTGGATCCGATGATTTCATCACCGTCGAGGTTTCCAAATATCAACAATGAGGAAATGTTTGTGTGGAGTTTTTAATGTCAGGAAGCTCCACATCACATTTAGCATCAACTCTCAAATATGAACTCAGCAGTCTGTTGTAGCTGTTTTCATTCACTATTTACTCTCAGTGAAACTTTGACGTCCCAGCGGGGACGGCGGGGTTTCATCGGTCGTACCTCTTCGTTCCTCTCTGGGTTCGTCTAAACGGAAACGCCCGGTCAGCTGTAAGCAGAGAGAGAGCGGTGACGTCAGTCAGAACCGCAGCGCTGATGTTTATGTTTATTTATGTTTGGGTTTCGGGGGGTTAATCCACAGTTTTGATTCATAATAAGAAAACGCTGCCTTCCCACATTTCCTCGTCTTAACTGTTGGTACATTTAGTGCTGCAGTTAGAAATACAGAAGGAGAGAATATGAAGGTATCAAACCTTTTTTAATCAGTGTAAATGCTAATATCTGCTCCTTTTATACTCCTTTTTGAGACTCTGGTAGCTGTATTTTTGTAATCCAGTTAAAGTCTAGATTAGAAAACACCAAGAAATACATATAAGAGAGTTTATCTGCAGACGGTTTCAGCTTCAAAACCAAACTCTTTATCTTTTAGTGCTATTTTAGCGCCTGAACTTTCCCTCTGAGCTCAGTCTTGATGCTGATCAAAGTATAAAGTTCTTCTTACTAAACTAACCAGCTACAGTATAGACACGTCTACTCTGAAGAATCATTTGTGTCTGATATGTTTTTTTCCACTAAAAAAAAGGTAAATTATATGTTTAAAATCCTTCACGTTACATCTACAACCTCTCCCTCGTCAGAAAAATCTATAAATAAATCATCTATAAATCTCCTCCTTCACTGTAAAGTTCAGTGTTTGTGCAACTGGAGGTTTCAGGTTTCTGCGTCGCACTTGTGTAAATTGAATATTGGACCAGGACTGGATCCAGATCCTGATCCTCCTCGGAAGGCCCCGAAACTTTCCACTTTCATCAGATGAATGTGAAAACAAACTGTGCATAAACATCATCCTGCTGCAGGAAGAAGAAGCTGCTTTTCTATATATTTATATATATATATATATATATACAGAGAGAGAGGGAGAGATTTGACCAGTTGATCAGACAAAACAAGACATTTGAAGACGTTGTTGTGACGCACAAACTTCATAATGTTTTAAAGACAAAACGATGAATCTATAAATCATCATTTAAAGCATAAATAATCAGTAATTGCAGCTCTAATTATCTTCTTGTCTGTGCGTTCTTATCGTCTGTGTGTGTATTTTTTTTGTTCATGTTGTTTTTTGTATCCGTGACGGAGTGAATTTCTTCTGGATTATGAACTTTAAACCAGGTTCTTACAGTCTTCTCACTAAAATATGAAGACAGTTGTACAATAACAGTGTGTCTCTGATATAATCCCGTCTCAAATAAAGAGCCACGTCTCACTGCAGGTGAGCTGAAAACCAGTATTTGAGAATCTGTGCGGCCGTTTCGTACATAACAGAGGAATCTATGTGTGTGTGTGTGTGTGTGTGTGTGTGTGTGTGTGTGTGTGTGTGTGTGTGTGACCGTCCATTGTCCTGTTTCTGTAATCACAGCGACTGCAAGCCTCGTTTAATCACTTCCACACAAAACACAACTTTAACAGTTTCCCCTCTTACACGGATTAGGAGAGAGAGAGAGAGAGAGAGAGAGAGAGAGAGAGAGAGAGAGAGAGTTGGTTGGTCAGGTAAACGTGAAAGCCGTTATTTCACGTGTCCCAGTTCCCAGCAGCACCAGGCGACCAGGAACAACCGGCTCCTGGCACAATTGCTTTTTAATCCCCTTCTCTTTTGTTTTTTGGCTTCCTTTTTTTTTGGGGGGGGGGGGGGGGGGGGTGGAGGTGGGAATGATCTGAGTTCTGGTGACATTTCTCATGTGCCCCGAGAAACATTGTTAATGCATCTCTTCTTCCTCTTCTTCTTCTTCTTCTTCTTCTCTTGTGTTAATTTTAGGTGCGAATAGGATTTCCCACCATCGCCGCTGCCGCCGCCGCTGCTGCTGCTGCTGCTGCTGCTGCTGGAAACATACAGGAGGAAGGAAAAAAAAAAACGAGGTGGACGGAGAACAGAGTAACAAAAGAAGAGTTTTTTTTAACTATCAGATATTGTTTTTTTTTCTCCCTTTTTTTTTTTTTTTTTTTTTTTTTTTTTTTTACTGATTTTTATCTCTTGATTGTCGCATCCCAGATCACGCACAACATCCTCCTCCGTCATGTCGGAGGTAATCTCGTCAGCGTGCTCGACCTGAAGTGACCCCCCCCCCCCCCCCCCCCCCCTCCGCAGATGTGACGTTCACCACAACAACAAAATAAAGGGGGGGGTGAGTTTAAATAAGACCGGGGGGCTCTGCTCTCCGAGGCATAAACACGTTCCCGAAATTGAAAAATCTGAAGAGTGCAAGGAGAAATTCAGGGTCACGATCTGTGAAGATAATTGAAGTTGCCCTCCCCCTCAACAGTAAATCTCAAATTGCAGCTTTCTTTTTTTTTTTTTCATTTTTCCACAGCGATGTGAGTTTTACAATAGTGTTACAGTACAGGAGCAGAGACGAGGGGCTCAGTGCACGAACACCGTCAGCTTATAGACGAGGAGCTGGTCTCCAAAACGCTGTAAACACTCACGGTTAGTGATCAAAGGTACGACGGGGGGGTTTTCAGCAAGTTGAAGCTTCCTTTTAAAGGTGGAATCTGGTTCTTCTTCAGTGCCATAAAGAGATGGATCGGTTTATAATCAGTAACGCTGGTTTTTACGACCCCTGAACCTTCCCTTAATGTCACATAAGTGAAAGGGGGCGGGGCTAGCGGCACTGCTAACCAATCACAGGTGCATTTTTTTTTTTTTTTGCTGATTGTGGCGACTTTGGTGAAATATGTGACCTCGTGCTTTGTTTCTGCCAGAAATAAGAACATAGCGTTCCTTCCAGGTTTATGATCAGTCAGACTGGTGCGTGATTTCCTCCCAGTGTCCCAGTTTCTTATCACCAACTAGAACACGATGTGCTAATGTTGATAGCGCTTCCTTTTACACGGCAATTAGACACCAACAAACAACAGCGACGAAACTTTTAAAAGTTCCAAAGTTCCATTTTTTTCTTTTTCACTGAGCTTTCAAATTATAATCTGTTAACATTTTAAAAAGTTAACATTTAAAACCGACGTTGACAAGAAAGCATAACAGCAACTGAGCTCGTATGTCAACAGTGACTTAAGGTTTTGGGGGTTTTTTTTTGCAATTTCAAGGTCAAAAACTTGTTTTTTCAAGTTGTTTCTTGGTCCTATGAGGTGGAAGCTCCTTTATTTCTGTTCATTGTTGTCTTGCAGGACTTTAACGTCCTTTAACACCACAGACAAGACAGTTTTATTCCTCATGCTGGCTTTTTAAATTTACTTTATGACGCCATTTTTTTCCAGTTTTTGTACTCATAACTGTAGCCTGGATGTGACACTGGGACACAGCGTTGGTTAATATGTGTATTATTGAGTAATACAATCGGTTCCTTGATTAACCTTCCTGTTAAAAGCTCTTTGGATCAGCAGGACGGTTGAACTTTCCCTTTGTTAACGGAGCCTTGAGGACAAAGGTGGTTGATTTATGATCGATGTGATTGGTTCCCGAACATCCGAAACAACAGAGAACGACCTCGTTAATGATTAATTGGCTCCTTAAAGACACAAGATTTTGTTTCGGTTTCCCCCCCAAGTTTTGTGTTTCAGAGTGTTGCTGAAAGTAAATGTGGAGGTTTGATTGATCACTATAACAGAATAACAGATCTTTAACTCCCTAAACCTTCCTGCAGTAAGAACAGGCTTGATTATTGATTATTATTGATCAATCAAGTGTATGAAACAAATACTACGCTCCCTTTAAGAATGACTGTGGTTGGTGGTCAGCGGGACTGGTTGCTACTCCTAAAAACACTCTGATGCTTCTTTTGAAGATGTTTCTTAAAATCTTTTATCATCCCTTTAATAGAATTTACATCCTAAAACGTCCCTTTAAAAGCCCAAACAATCAGTGTGCACCTGTCTGAAACTGACCCTTTAAGAGGAAGCTTGGTTGGGATTTAACATCTTTTCTCCTTTAAGAAAA